>NC_051076.1:90294324-90433324 GCF_004664715.2 Peromyscus leucopus | reverse complement strand
ACAGAGGACAAGAATCATCTGGTTAGAGTTCAGGGGAAAACCTGAATCTAAATAGAAAAAAAGAACACTGCTTCAACCATAGGAGCTGATTTGGTGATCAGAACCCTTTGATGGCAAGGGTTCTGGAAAGACCAGTTAGGAGGTAAATATCACACTAAAATCAGAGAATAAGCCGGACAATTTAGTTGATCTAAACAACTGAATAAAAAAAATGACAGAGTGTGTGATTCTGTTTTTCCTTCTGAGCCTTCTAAGATCTCTGTACAGAGTGTCGTGGAAGGCAAGAGGACCCACCGCTTAAGCATCTGTGCTATGTGGGATGTTTCCCTGAGAAAGAAGACCTGATGACTCTGGCAGTTATTACTGGCCAAGTGCTAAACGAGTTCTTCAGTTACCTCAAAGCAACAGCTTAAAATGGCACAGCTTGTCTTAGGAGAGTTCTCTAAGCATAACTTTTCAATGGAGAAGCAGCCTCACAGATGTAGATCTTATACTGTGGCTTCAGACCTGGGCCACTGAGAGACAAAGTTGTCCCATTCTGCCCCTTAAAGACCCCAGATTGCCCACTAGTAGATATAGTCCCTTGAAAAGGGTCATAACTCATCAGGGTGTGAAAGACCCCCACTCCATTATGAGGACATGGGCGTTGGGCCGATGAAATGCCCCCCCCCCCGTCCCAATAACTTAGCCTAAGAAACGCCATTCTGAAGGAATCAGAAAAACAGGAGTTCACAGCTGTAGCCAGCCACCCGGCCTTGAGAGAGATAACTATGGCCAGCCATCCAGCCTTGGGAGAGAGATAACTGTGGTCGGCGGCCTTGGGAGAAAAAACAGTTGAGTCAAATCAGGATATTTTATGGCTGGCCCCCTGGCCTTGAGGAATAAGCAGCTGGGCTGGAAAAAACACCCACTATACCCTGAGCAAGGCCAAGTCAGCCACACACATACGACCCCAAGTTCACCCTGGCCTTCTTTGAAACAACCAATAGGGACCCTGTAACTATGCTTCTCGCTTCTGTAAGCGCGCCTCTGCCCCTGGGATCCCATGAAAAGTCCCCTTGCCCTAGGAAGGCGCGCAAGTCCTCCTAGAGACTTCGCCCCAGGTACCCGTGTATCTAATAAACCCTCTTGCTTTTGCATCTGATCGGTGGTTTCCGTGTGTTCCTTGGGTTTGGGGTCTCTCCTGAAGGAAGATCTCCCCTGGGGGTCTTTCAGGTGGTGTCATCCAGCAACTGATGGGAGCAGATGCAGAGACCCACAGCCGAAAACTAGGTGGAGCTCAGGGAACTCCACAGATGTTGGAGAGGAAGGATTGTAGGAGCCAGAGGGGTCAAGGACACCACGAGAAAACAGCCCATAGGATTAACAAAGCAGTGCTCACAGGAGCTCACAGAGACTGAATCGACAATCATGGAGCCTGTATAGATCTGAGCTAAGTCCTCTGCATATACCCTATGGTTATGTAGCAGGGTGTTCTTGTGGGACTCCTAACTTGGGGGTGTCTCAGACTCTCTTGCCTGCATTTGGGACACTTTTCCTTTTACATAGAGGGTTTATGCCTAGTCTTATTATAACTTGATATGCCATGTTCGGTTGATATCTCTGGGAGGCCTGCTCTTTTGAAGGGAAATGGAGGAAGAGTTGATCTGGGGGAGAGGGAAAGGAAGAAGAGGGGCTGGGAGGAATGGAGGGAGAAGAAACTGCAGTTGGGATGTAATGTATGAGAGACTAATATTAAAAAGGTCCTGACTCACCAAGTGGTCACCACTCAAAGCGTGCTTCCTCCCATCTCCTCACCTGTGAAGATGAAGAACATCTTCGTGGCTTTCCTCAAACATTCTTCAGCAATACCAACTGAGACCCCTCTTCCCTTAATTACTTCTTGGTAAATCTTTAAAAAAAGGGCACAAACAGTTAAATACCATGCATCAAGTCTCATTATCCATGAAAAAAAAAACTAGAGACTTCAGACATTTGGAACTGAACTTCAAAGACACTGGCTCCTATGAAAATGTACTTCTATATACACTGTCTGTAGAGAATTCACCGGAACACGAATTGCCTTCTAATGAGAAACTGAGAGTATGTGGAGACACTATGGAGAGAAAATATACTGTGTTCCACCCTCAACATCCAGAGTCTGGCACAAACTATTTCAATCAGCTAAATCTGAAATGGGTTTTGAAAAGAACTGCTCAGTATCAATCTCAGCAGAAGACACATATAGACACGAGTGATTGTGAGGAGGCCAAGAGGCCAAGAGGCCAAGGAATGCCAAGTATCAGGTTAAAAGAAAAAGTCCCGACTTGTGGTTTTCCAGAGACTGAGGCATCTCTTAGGGACTTTCTTTGGAGGACATAAGTAAGAGACTAGAGATGGGGTTTAGTGGTAGGGCATGTGCATGCTCGGCATGTGTGAGGTTCCCGGTTCAGGCCCCAGCGTGTGCACACACACAAAGGTGAACTTGCCAGATGAACATACAAGGATAGGCCGATGCATGGTTGGCTTCACTTTGTAAATCTAGACAGTATGTTGGAAAACGATGCAGTGAATTCTTATCCCTCTTCAAAAGACAAGTGATGATGGTTGGATGAAGCAGTTCAGAAGCCTGTCTTCTCTGTGAGGAATGGGGACTTCAAAACGGAAAGACGCACTGGGGGCTTTGACAGTGGGGAAGGGCTTTGGAGTCCGCAGTGGGAACAGTTCCTTCTCACCTCTCCTCACTGACCAGACACTTTACTAACACTTGTGAGTTAATCAAGGAGCCCTGGCCGGCTGCTGAGGCAGCGCTGCCACCGGGCCTCTGTAGCTCCCTTCTCCTCAGTCAGCTTCCTATCTGACTGCTTGAAGAGGCCAATTGTGGTAGGAGGAACAGAACCCAAAAGCCTGATGGCTTCCTTGCTGGAAGCTTTTATCCTGTCCTTCCAGGTTTTTCTGTCTGTCCTGAATAATGCATGCAGGACTCCGCATCCTTTGGTGGACAGTTTTGAACAGTCAAGTCAACCTCAGCGATTTCTAACCCAGGGCAGCAACATTGGTTGTGAACAAAACTCCAAAATTGCCATTTTTGGAAACTCTCAGAGTGATTTCTCTTTGTTTCTGTGGAATGTTGCCATGTAGTGGCCAGTCCTGCTTTATACATGTATTCTGTGACAGCTCCTGAGCTTCTTTCTTGGTTTCAGAGATGGTAGGCACCCTTGATGGCCACTGTATACCCAGATCACATCCTCAATAACCGCTACCCTCTTAGTTCAGGGACACTTTGCCAGGTGCTCAACAGTTATGGCTGCTTCCTGAGTCTTTTTACCAATCCAGTCCACCTGTACATATGTAGAGTTCATGCATTTCTTAGCACCATTAAACACCCAATGAGGGCAAGTTGCAGGGAAAAGCAATGTTTGGGGGTTGTCTTCAGACTCTTTCTTGTATGCCACTCATAAAATTTCTTCCCCTCGATCAGCAAAACCCATATCCAATACCTGGTCAACGTCATCCAGGACAATGTGTTTAAGTTTGGGGAGATCTAGCTTGCCAATCTCTAGGTGGTCTTTAATACGACCCCAGGTCCCAGCCAGGAGATCAATCCCACCATAAAAACAAGCCAGTCATAGCCTTTTTTTTGTGTGTGTGATGTCACTGAAGTCTTTGTTCACTTGATTTGCTAATTCTCTTACTGGAGCGAGAGTGAGTCCCTGAGGAGCAGGGCCTCTCTTCCCGTCCTGTAGCCCACCCTGAAGTTTCTCAGTCAAAGGCATAGCAAAAGGAGAATGTCTTCCCAGTGCCTGTCCACACCTGGACAATCAAGTCTTTCCCACTGTACGCGTGGTGGAATGTCTTGACTTGTATAGGAAACAGGAAGTTCACCTCCAGAGCATTGAGAAGCTTGAGTTTCTCCAGATATGGGAAAACCAGAGACAGCTCCTTCTTTCTGTCCCACAGGTTTTCGCCTTCTCTGTCTCACGACTACTTCCATCATTTTCCCAGCAGCCATAAACTGCTCACAGCTTTTCAGTTATTGTCGGAATTTTGACTGGCATGGTCTTGTACGGGTAACACAGCTGCTGTGAGGTCATGAGGGCAGTGGCCATGCCATGTCCAGCAGACGACAACATTTCATAGCACTCCTCACTGTCCTCCAGCTCTTAAACTTCTTCTGCTTCCTCTCCCATGATGTTTCCCGAATCTAAGGGTGAGAGTGTGTATGGAGGTTTCACGTAGCGCTGCTCGTAGACAGCTACCTTTTCTCAACACTCCAAACAGTCATGTCTCTGCATTAACTTCTGCCCACTACAAAGGAAGCTTCTCTGATCAAGGCTGACAGCAGTACAAATATATGGGTACTCAGATGAATACTTGGAAAGGTGGTTTGGCAACGTCACGCTCGAGCTTAACACCCATAATAAACTCCATGGGATTTTGACTGGGTTTACAGTACTAGGTATGATGTTCCTGCTGTTTCACAGACCTCAAATCTAACCAGAGAGCTGTTGATCACACTAGTGTCGCACCAATGGGCACATCCCACCTGCAGGTTGGTTTAGTAGCATGCCATGGGTAACACCATCGACAACCCTTCTCCTCCAGTGGCCTGCCTGACACTACAAAAGCAAGTCACCAGAAAGGGGATTCTGGTCAGTTCTAGACTGGTTTAGTCTTTACTGTGGCTCGACTAAGTGTGGCTTGCAAATGTTGAGGAGATAGTGGAGTCAGACAATCCAACTCCCTGGTAGGGTTTATAGTCTACATAATAAAAATGTGACATAAGTGCTGTTTAATATGAATGAAGGACAGAGAACCACAGACCAGTGGTATTTGTGGGCAAAATATATCTATTTCAGTGGTTGTCAACCTTCCAAAAGCTGTGACCCTTTAGTATAGTTCCTCATGGTGTGGTGACCCCCAACCATAAAATTATTTTCGTTGCTTCTTCATAACTGTAATTGTGCTACTGTTAGGGATTGTAATGTAAATACTTTTGGAGATAAAAGTTTGCCAAAGGGATTGCAACCCACAGGTTGTGAACCTTTGGTCTATCTGAAGAGCTCATTTGCTGGTCTTCCTTTTTGGGAAAAGTAAGAAAGTTTTGTTTTTTCGCTATTTTTAGTGATCACGTGATAGTGGTGGCAAGGTTGTGTCAGTACATTCTAGGGCATAGAGATAGAAAGAAAATACTCACACTTATTTACATGGCTTGTGCTTCATGAACTCTGTTTTTAACCAGTGGTTGAAAAACGTGAACATCGACAATGACTTGATTTTACTTGTGTCAATTCAGAGCCAGAACTTCTGACTTTCCTCTTCATTTCTCTCCCTTTCATCCGTCTGACTGAATAACAGCGAGTCATTTCCTTTTCGAGGTAGACTGCCTCTTCCCAGATCTTTTCCTAGGACCATTGCAGACGCAGACTCAGCGCAGTGATGTGCTGGAGTGTAGGAGCACCTCACATGGATACAGACCGGGCAGATGTGTTTTCTACAAAAAAGAGATAATTTTACTTCTACCCCTTCCAAGAGCTGACTCAGAGTTATCAAGTTACTTTCAGTTTTTAGAAAAATGTCCGTCTGCAACTCAAATGTTTTATACGTTGTTAGGATAGTGACGGATAATTTTTTTTTTTTTGGTAAATTGCATTTTATGATGGTGATACAACATATACTATTGGATTTATGAGGTTCATGGCTTTGAGATTTTGCACTGGGCAGCATGAGTACATGGATCCATTTGCAAAAGGCAGTTCTAATTTTTCCTTGGATTCACCTTTAAATCTTACCACTGACTTTTCAATTCTTCTGACTACAAGCATCAATCTCTTCTATTACCTTGTGGCTTGTACATGACGAATCTTTCTCATGACTGTAAATTTTATACTTTCTAGGATCTCTGGAAGATGTTTCTCATTAGTAAATTGGGTCTTCGGTATCCTCTATATACATATATACATCTATCCTCGATATACATATATATCCTCTATATACATATATGTATATAGAGAATACATAAGCTGTATTTTCCTCTCCAGAGGAAAGACGTGTAAATCAGGCCATACAATGTAATGAGAAACTTTCCCTCTCTAATCTTATAGTCACCTAGTTCTTCCAAACCCTTAAAAGGTGCATTGTTTAAGGGCTATATGATACTTCACACACAGATAAAAACACAAAGTAGTACTTCTTAAATTTAATTGATGGAAATGTATCTTGGTATCAGATACTTTTATAATGTGATCACAGGGTGGGATGCACAGGTTATGAGGATAACATGGTAAGAAAGACGAATTTAAAAACACATTAAAAAGGATTCTGGGTATGATGGAAGACTCGATGCCATGTTGGAATGAGTGTCTGATTACAGTTTGGAAATAAGAACAAGGCTGTTTTACCACTCTTTTAGTCACTTCTCCAGTCCTGGAAACTTGATCAAAACCCCAACAGACCTTTTCTACTATTGGATGCATAGACTCTCTCTACAATGAGGGTGGACTGACTGCTGTGTTTGCAACAAAGGCAGCTGCCACTGTTTTAGTGGAATTTTTACCCCAGCAAACTGGGCTGAAAGTTTGGGGGTAATCTACAAAAGCAACCCCAATAGGATATATAGATGGGGTTCCCAGTGACAGCCGCAAGGACCACCATTAGTGCCCCTGCCCCACCTTGGGGAAAGGCACAAACACTAAGTAGTGCTTTCACACCACACAATCAACTAGCTGCTCCTGACCCAGTGGGAACACAGCAACTCGGTGGGTGGAGTTGGCCTCTGCTATCCACAGCCCATAGGACATAGTTAAGCACACACAAGGTGAGCTGGGAGTCTGAAAGAGAAGAATGAAAATCAACATGGAATACAGCCTGAACCAAGATCAGGGGGGCAAATTAGTAGATCTCTCAAGAAGATTTTATGTTGCCGTGAAAAAATTCCGTGGCTGAAAGCAATTTACAGAAGAAAGAGTTTCTTTTGTGGAGGCACCATGGGAATAGGGAGAAGCAGAGTGCTAGGGAGGTTCCCAGGAATCCACAAAGATGGCTCCACCAAAGACTACTGGCAATGGTTGAGAGGGTACCTGAGCTGACCGACTCTAGTGATTGGATGGCTGAATACCCTGACTGTCATCATAGAACCCTCATTCAATGACTGATGGAAGCAGATGCAGAGATCCATGGCCGGTTCCCAGGTGGAGCTCTAAGATCCAGTTGATGAGAGAGAGGAGGAATTCTATGATCAGGAGACATTGAGACCATGATTAGAAGAAGTACAGAGACAACTAGCCAAACCAGTGGAAACACATGAGCTGTGGACCAATAGCTGAGGAGCCCCCATGGTACTGGACTAGGCCCTCTGGATAAGGGAGACAGTTGTTTAGCTTGAACTGTTTAGGGGGCTCTCAGGCAGTGGGACTGGGACCTGTCCCTAGTGCATGAGCCAGCTTTTTGGAGCCTAGTGCCTATGGTGAGACACTTTGCTCAGTCTTGGCAGGGAGGAGGGACTTTGATCTGCCTCAACTGAATGTACCAGGCTCTGCTGACTCTCCATGGGAGACCTTGCCTTGGAGGAGGTGGGAATGGAGGGTGGGTTAGGAGGGAAGGCTGGGGGGATGGGAGGAGGGAGGACAGGGGAATCCATGGTTGGTATGTAAAATGAATAGAAAATCTCTTAATAAAAAAAAAAGAATGTGATCCACAGGGGGAAAAGTCTATTTTGGCCTATGGCTCCCAAGGGATGAGTCTCCTCTATTATAGAGGGAGACATAGCAGTGAGTGACAGGCATGGTAGCAGCAGCAGGAAGCTGGGAGATCACATCCTCAAGGGCAAACACTAAGTGAACTGGAAGTGGATGAGGCTACAATCTCACAAGTCCACCCAAGGCTGCAATACCTCCCCAAACACTGCCATTCTCACTCAAAACACCACAAAGATGAAATCAACATTCAGCTAACAAGCTCATCTTCTTTCTAGCTCCACTCAGTTTTCCTTTCCTGCTGCAGCTATTCTTTATCTTTCAGTGATTCTGTTATCTCATATCCCCATGCTGCTTTCCTTCCTCCCAACAGCTCCCCCCCATCTACAGTACTAGAGGGTACCTCAGCAGACCAACACTGTTCCCTATTGCTTCTGCCTTTTATTGATTTATATTTTCTCTCTCTTTCTTCTTTACACTGTATCTGTTACTCTTACTGCTACATTTCCCAAAGCCAAGAGGCTGACTTGACTTGGTATTTGGGTACATATCTCTACCTCCTTTTAGTTTGTGAGGGACATACACCTTTTCCTCCAGGGTACTTTTGAGGAGTGAGGGATAACATATAGATATAAATATACAGGGGAGAGAGAGACAGATAGAAACACAGGATAGCCTCAGTAAGGCCTGGATCCTAGTCCACCAGTCCTTTCTGTCTTTTATAAAAGGCTTTTTAAAGAAATGCCAAGGGGTGGAGCAAAAGACCTTCCCATAGCACAGCCAAGTGCAGACCTTACCAAACACCTAGTATCCATGCACGTGGCCAATTCACCCCTTATGCCACCCTGCTGGGTAAAGCAAGATCAGATCTCACTAGGAAACCTCTGTGGGATCCCACAGATTCCTCCTCTTAATTTTGTAAAGAGCCCCTCAGGTCCCTCAGACCCTCTGGCAGGAGGGGGTAGAGAGCTTAACTCAACTCTTGACTCAGGAGCTTGCAAGTATTTGAACAACCCAGCCATCCCCAGGCTGCCACACACCCAGCAAAGGAGCAGAGGATGACCAAGATGGAGTGTTCTTTTTTGAATGGGTCTTAAGATGTCTAAAACAGCCTTAGCTGTGCCAAGCCCTTTTTTAAAATCAATAAATTCTTGATGCAAACTGCATCAAATAAACTGAATAAACTGCATCAAACTTAAAGATTCCCTTAGCTTCACCAAACCCTGGTTCATTAATACTAACATAATTCTAGTATGAACATTACTATACATATTTACAGCTAGCATGACTACCTAGTATATGTATTTACACTTCTTACAAACTTACATTCAAAAGCAAACTTGTAAACTTTAGCAAACATTTAAAACAGAGCTCTTAACAGAACTAATATCACTATACATACTTAAACTTACATTCTATAGGACTGCTTTATAAACCTTATCAAACATCTAGAAGAGATCTTTTAAGTGAAATGTTTACATTATCTTCCAACAAGACAGAATACATGAATTGAGAATCACCACAGTTAAAATTGCAAGTGAACTCAAAACTGCTTCATTTCTAAAGTTCACAGTCAGTTTTGATATCATCCTTAAAGTTCCTCTGACAGTTGGAAACTGGACCCTAATTTGCCAATGGCTCTAGAGTCCTTGTATCCAAGTCCCTCAGCCCTGGGATTTAGTGAGTGCTGTTGCTAGGGTGCTGTAACACTGGGTGCTGGTGGGCTGTAGCACTTGGAATAATGCCACTCCCTCAAAGTCACCTTTCCCGCTGGCCCTTCCAGCCATCCCAGAACTGGCAGAAATGTGCACAGCCTGGACATTTGCCAGTTGGGGGCTGTCCCTTCACCCAACTCATTGCAGCTCCCCTGAATGCCACAATTAAAACAAACAGCAGAACTTTTGGTTCACTCTACTGAAAAACCTCACCTTAGAGTGAGGGTAGAATTACCATACTGAGCTGCCATAAAGCTCTTAGAAAAAAACTTCCTGAGCAGCGATTAGGCACTGTCTCAAAGGAGGCTGCATTGATTTGCCACTAGTCAAACGAAAGCAGTGTGGCTCTGAGCTCCGTTTCCTTTCACCTTTTACTAAATAGCAACAAAACCTTTGTCCCAAACTCCTCAGCGGTTTGGGGGCCCCCTAAGTCTCCTGCTTTCCCCAGACTACAGGAGGGAACCTCACTATCAGGAACATTGGATCATCTGCTTTCACTCCAGTTCTAGAGGATCATCATTGGAGCTGACATTCCTCTCTTCCACACTCCTTATCAAATGCTCAGGTAGCCATTGAGCTTCATTTTCATCTTGTGAAAAAACACAAACATGTCCTCGACCCTATATTAAAACAGGGTCAGGGCCCTTCTATAATCCTGATAGAGGATCTTTCCATTTCACCCAAGCAAAAGTTGCTCAGGTGCCATCATGCCAAAACTTATCTATGACAGATTGCTCACAGACGTCCACATTCAAAAAATTCAGAACAAAAAGAGCATGATTCAATGCATTATGTGGTGACTGAGGGTAAATTTTCCTTTTCTTTATTTTTTGAATTTGTATTTTGAGACTGCCATGAGCTCTTTCCACTATGCTTTGTTAGCCCAATATTTCTGACAAGATTATTTGTTCACAGAAACTGTTACTGTCCAAAGGAGTTAAGAATATAGATGTGCTGTTTTATTTATTTTTGTGATTCAGTATTTTCACTTCATTCACTAGCTTCTCACAAACATCAGTGCATTTACTAAGCAACCATTCTAATTTAGCATTGTTTTCTTATAAGGGACTTTCAAGTGGAGTGACTCTATTTTGTAACACAGCTAGATCTTCTAGAGTTTGATCTCCATCTACAAAGCAGTTCTTCCTTTCTGAATACATGCTTCCTTGTTCCCCATTAGATTTGCAAAGGGATTACTCACTGCAGGCGTTTATCCAAGAGGCAAAGAACTTCTTTTTTTTTTTGCTTGTAAGTTTTTTTCATACCTAAAGCAATTTTTTCCAGTGTATGGACTGTTTTCACTTGCTTTCTTAAGCGTTTCACAGTAGCTTGCTGACAAACAGTATTAGCGTTATAATTATCTCCTTACAGGCAAGTTTTTTGATCACTTGTTTCTCGTTTTTAGGGGGTAAAGCTAAGCTTTATAGCAGCACTTAGAAAAAGCAGCGTTTTAAGCTGAAAAAAAAAAACAACAACAGAATTTTGGGGGCAGCATTTGAAAGTTTTTTTTTGTCCCAGTTTATCTGCCTTTTCTATGGGCCTACTTGCCTATGCCATCTCGCTTCTGCGCATTACATTTCCCAAGCTGCCTTTATCTATAGCTTCATGCTGTGACAAGCTATGTTACAGACTACATTTCCCAAGATGCCTTTCGGGTCTGCCGCACTCCTGTTACTGTTTACATGGTTTGTTTTTGTGCTTTTGTTTTTACCATGGGAGGTTTTTTGAGTCAAGTTTTTGCTCTTTTATCACGGGAGATTTCTGTTCTCCTCGAGCTGGCATTGATGTATTTCGTTCATCTGACGTTGTCCCCACCTGTTCGAACACATTCAGATAGGCTCCTTGGTGCCAGAAACAAAAACCCCTTGGGGCTTGCTCTTCCACTTGACCGGGTCAGTGAAAGAAAATGAAAGTACCAAAAAGTCTTTTCAGCCCTTTCAGAGAGATTCCCTCCCGGTTAGATCTTTGTCTTGTCCTGCTTGTCTCCTCCACCAGATACAGAGTCCCTGATGCTGCAGCCTCCTCTGTGCCTCTGCGAACACTCTGCCCCTGCTTTCTGCCTGCACTCTCTCTTGCTAGGCTCTAGCCACAGGGGATTCTGGCTAGGATCTCAAGTATCTGCTGTTTTTACTGGCTTGAAGGAGAGACAGGACTAGCAGAAAGGATTTGCCATGTTTTCAAGAGTTTTTTTTTTCCCCCTAGAGCAATTACAGGTGATTTTCTCATTCTGATAGATGTTATTTCCAGGTGAGTTAAATTTTTGCTCTTATAGAAGGAAAAGAGCTCTGAGAATGAAAGACCTGAAAAGCTTTCAGTTTTTTAGAGAGAGAGGTTACTAAGTTTTCCTCAAGACTTCTGTTCTCTAAACTTTGGCTTCATGGTCAAATGGAAACTAATTCTGATGGTATGATGTTTTCATTCAGCAGAGTGAAAAGTTTTATTTCCTTCACAACCGCCTCAGGGAAAATTCTTTCCTCTGCTTCTCAGGGCCTGATTCTAAGCTGTCTCCAGGCCAATACCTTCCACAGGAATCTTTTTCTGCCCATTTTCTTTCATCTTTGATAGATTTTTCTGATTCTTCTCCAGGATTTTGTGTTCAAAGCCCCATAGTTGGAAATCAAGGACATATTCCTCTGACTTGTTGCTTATCTTATCCTATTTTTTTTTCTTAAACTATATTCCTAACCCAATATTTCTATATTCTACCTTACTCTAAATTTCTTCCTACACTATATTTCTGTATTCTACTTTATAGTTTTTCCTTAAATTTTGTAAATACAAATTAAGAGAGAGAGAGAGAAAGAAATGTAGATAGAGAGAAATATACACTGCAGTCTCAATGTTCAACTTTAGCATTTCACTGCCTAACCTTCACTCCTGAGAATAAAATTGTCACATTCTTTCAATTCCTTATCAGCATGCCTTATACCCATGACCCCTCCACCCCACTCCTTTTGCCAAGTCCCTGGGTTCCTATTCATGGCGTCATTTGTGGGGGATACACCCCGATCTTGACCCCCAGGCTACTCTTGAGGAGTGATAAGAGATTTAGATAGAAAGATAGAGGGGAGAGAGAGACAGATAGAAACACAGCATAGCCTCAGGAGGGCCTGGATCCTTATTCACCGGCCTCTTCTGTCTCTTCTAAAGGACTATTTATAGGAATGCCAAGGGGTGGAGCAAAAGATCTTCCCTTAGCACAGCCAAGTGTAGACCCTTCCAATCACCTGGAAACCATGCACATGGTCAATGCAGCTCAGATCTCACCAGGAAACCTATGTCGGCCTCCACATATGTTACAGCTGTTAGCTGAACATTTTCATGGGACTCTTGACTGTAAGAATGAGTGTGTGTGTGTGTGTGTGTGTGTGTGTGTGTGTGTGCTCAAGAGATGGCTCAGTGGTTAAGAGCACTGGCTGTTCTTCCAGAGGACTTGGGTTCAATTCCCAGCACCCACACAGCAGCTTATAGCTGTCTGTAAATCCAGTTCTAAGGTACCCAACACCCTCATACGTACATACATACATACATATATATATATATATATATATATATATATATATATATACACACATACACACATATACAGGCAAAATACCAATGTACATAAATAGAAAAAAAAAAGAAGAATGAGTGGGCCTCTGACTCTTGTGCCTGCTCTTGGGACTCTTCTCCTCCTGTTGGGTTGCCAAATTATATTTTATTTGTCATGTTTGGTTGTTATCTCTTAGTAGCCTGTTCTTTTCTAATGACAGATGGAAGAGGAGAGGGTACAGAGTGAAGAGGGAGGAACTGAGAGGGGAAAATGGAGGAGAAACTGTAATTAGGATATATATAGTATATGAGAAGAGAACCAGTTTTCAATAAAAGAAAAAATGAGAAAAAAATCAAGATAATTTGCCTCCTAGAAGAATTACCAACCCCAAACTAATTACTACTGTAAACCCCTTGAGGCAGGTCCCTTCCCCCAGGACCTCTAACTGCCAGGTTCCACCCACAGAATACTCTAACTGCCCTAAGTTCTGGCCCCTGGCCCCTCCCTACAGAGTAAAAAGCCTAAACTCTGGATGTGAAATCCCACCAATCTCCACCCTGCAAAGCTCTACCCTGAAAAGCTCCACCCTCTTCCCAAGGAGCTCTATATAAGCCCTGTATCCTATTCAGTTTGCTGCTGTTTCTCCCTCAAGCAGAGGCAGCCACCCTCCTGGTTTTTTCCCTCTCAATAAATCTGTTGTGTGAGGTTTGTTGTGTGGTGTGGCTTTGTGGTATTCCTTGGCTCCCACCTGCCAGGACACCTTTCCATCTGTGTTGCAATGCTTACATTTAGTGCTGTGACTGGGGCAGGGTCTCCTAGTGCCTGCATTTGTCCTTATGGTTTAAGCTGCACTGGGACCCTATCCCTCATTTCCAGTTCACCTGCAATGGACTCACCCTCCGGCTCACTGATCTCTCAGCATCCCATCTACCAGCAATAATTAGGTAAATTTTCCCTTTGGTCAGTGTAAACGTTTCCCTGAGTCTGAGGAACCGACCATTGAGTGTCCGGCACCCCTTTGGTACTCTTGGAGGTGGAGGTACCCCTTGCCACGGTCTTTCAGGCTATGACCTTTAAGGCTGTGGCTGGCTCTCT
This sequence comes from Peromyscus leucopus, assembly GCF_004664715.2. Lineage (NCBI taxonomy): Eukaryota > Metazoa > Chordata > Mammalia > Rodentia > Cricetidae > Peromyscus > Peromyscus leucopus. The sequence goes on along the minus strand of NC_051076.1, from coordinate 90,419,306 downwards.
TCACCTCTATGGCCCCATCCCTCCACCCAGCTCCCAAATAAACCACTCATGGAAGCTTATCCTTAATTGTGAATACCCGGCCTTAGCTTGGCTTAGTTTCTAGTCAGCTTTCCTTAATTTAAATGATCTCATCTACATTCTGCATCTGGGCTTTTCCTTTTCTTTAACTTCTGTAAATCTTAGTCTTACTCTGTTGCTTGCTGTGTAGCTGGGTGGCTGGACCCTTGAGTCCTTCTCCTTCTCTGGCTGCTAGATCTTAGACCCCTTCTCCCAGTTTTCTTCTTCTATGTATCCTCTCTGCCTGCCAGCCCCGCCTATCCTTTCTCCTGCCTTGCCATTGGCCATTCAGCTCTTTATTAGACCATCAGGAGGTTTAGACAGGCACAGTAACACAGTTTCACAGAGTTAAACAAATGCAACATAAACAAAAGTAACACACCTTAAAATAATATTCTATTACACTTCCTGTGAATGAGACCCTCCCCCTAGAGTTTTTTTTTTTTTCCTTCACCTTCTCACCTCTAAAGAAGCCCTAGTATCAGGTTTCAACTGGCTTTCCACCAGTTTCTCCACTGGCTTAACCAGGCTAAACTCCTGACCCTCGTTGAGTGCAATGATGATCAACTGAATGGCTTGGTCCTCCTTGAGTCCCAGGAATGCCCACAACGACAGGCTGCAGTGACATTTTCCTTTTCTCTCATCCATGGGAACCTGTCAGCCACACCCTCTCATTCCCCCTTGGGATGCCTCTTAGAAAACCTCCAGCGGCTCCACCTGACACCTGACTTGAAGGGCACTAAATTTATTGCTTTTACAATCAAATTTGGCTTCAGTACCCCTTAAATAATCAATCCAAAGGGCCACCTGATGGCACCTTAGATCTTAATATTATTTGGGACCTTTACAAATACTGTGAGCCATCAGGAAAATGGAAAGAGATTTCCCCATTCCCTATTTCTTGGCTCCAAGCCCTGTTTGTTTTTGTCTAGTCTCCCATCCCGGTCCAAACACGCTGTGTAAATGTCCTGTCTTTTAAGTTTCCATAGATGGATCTGTAAGTTTGTTGCAAGTGGGAGCTAGGAGCGAGACTTAGCAGAGGGGGAGAAGGCAAAGGAATAGGTCAGCTCCAACACTGCACACACCCTGGACACACTCTTCACTGTCTACACCCTGCACACACTCCTCACTGACTGGTTTCTCTCGGTTCCCTCCTGCAGCATCCTTTGTCTATAGCCAGGACTCAAAATTTTCCTGCCTCTAAGCCTTCTTTGTTCTCGGCTTACTAGATTCAGTTTTACAGGGACTGGGGTGTCATTTAGTAGAAACAAAAGAGCAGGAGCAGCATCAAGCTGAGAAGGTAAACACTAGCCTGGCAGATTCTGAGGCCATGGAGTCTGTTTCCTGTTTGATCACACCAAGTACAGTCTATTTTCCACTAAAAATAATATTGCTGACACTTCTTGCTGAGAGGGAGAAGTAGAGGGAAGGCCACATCTTTCCCCCTATAACAAACCAATTGATAGTAAGATATAAAATGAAGAGCAGAAAGTTCTAGAGAGCACAAAAATATCTTGGCTGGGAAGTGTTTTGTCAATCAGTATTTGCAGTTAGGTCAGGCGAGTCTCCATTCTGAGTCAACACTGAGGCTGAGTGTTCATTGCGTTGTGATGGTGGGAGGTAAGGAGAATAAATGGAGGCCAAATTAGGACAAGGATAGATTTAGCATCATGTTCAGGTTACACAGAAATGTACTATTTACTCTTTTGAGGTCCTGTTCTAATTTATTCTAATATTCCTCCTTTCCACTTGCAAACATTTTATTGGGAAAGCACTTTTGAAATAGATACTTTTCGCATTCATGCCGTTTGTGCAGCGACAAGCATCGCAGAGCACAAGGATGCACCAGTCCAGCGCAACACGGGTGTGCTAGTACTGCAGAACTCAAGAGTATGCTATGAAAAGGGGCACACAGGTTTACGAGGACCTTAGCACACGTAGGTGTAAGAGTACAGCTGTGCTCAAGATGAACTAGTGCAGACTCACAGGGAGGTAATAGCACAGTGGTATGGATACAGCAGTGCACACAGATATACTTGGACAGCAGTGCCCAGCAATGCGCAGCTATAGAAATGCACACAGATGGACTAGGACAGCGATGCAAATAGATAGACGAGTACAGCAGACCACACAGATGTACTGCTACAGGACTGCCAATGGATGTTGCAGTACAGAAGTGTAAATGAATGTACGGTTACACACATGGTATTAGCACACATATGTACTAATACCACAGTGCACACGGATGTGCTACCACAGTTGTGCATGAGGTTGTACCAGTACAGCAGCATATACCAATGTATTAGTGTAGCTGCACATATGATGTACTAGTACAGCTGTGCACATGGATATACTCATACTGCAGTTCACACAGATGATGTAACACTCCAGCAGCTGGCACAGTAATACCACTGTATAAATGGATGTATTAGTACAGCCGTGCACGTGAGCATTCTGATAGAGCAATGCACATGGATGCATCAGCACGTGAGCATTCTGATAGAGCAATGCACATGGATGCATCAGCACCGCAACACACACTGATGAACTTGTGCAAGAGGCCATGCAGATGTTTTAAAGCAGTGCACATGGATGTACTTACACAGCTCGCACATGGATGTACTACAACACCATCACACACACACTAGCAAAGAATTGCACGTGAAGGCACGATTACAGCACTATACATCAATTTGCCAGTACAGCAGTGCACATGGATGTACTACTACAGAAGTGCACACAGATGTGCCAGTACAGAGTATGGACAGATGTGCTAGTACAACAGGGCAAATGTGTATATTAGTGCCACAGTGCCTGTGGATGGGCTAGAACAGAAGTGTACACAGATGTGCTAGTACAGCGGTGCCTGGGGGTGCAGTCTTATAAAAGTGCACATGGATGTGCCAGTACAGCACTGAACACAGGTGTACTAACATCACAGCTCCCGTGGATGTGCTTGTACAACACTGAACGTGGAGGCATGCTCACATCGGTGCGTATGGATGTTCTAGTACAGGAGTGCACACAGGTGTGCTTGTACTGCAATGCACGCGAGTGTGCTAGTACAGCAGTGAACATGGATACACTAGAACAACAACACAGACAGACGTATCAATACGTCAGCACACGTGGATCTATCATTACTTATGGTGTTGGGCTCAGAGTGCAGTGGATATACAGCTAGGAGTGTCTCTGTGTTCCATAAAAACTTGCTTATGCTTTCAGAATGCATACATATGTTTATTGTCCTTTGTCCTTCATTCCCTCCGCTATTTTATTTCCCTGTACTCCTCACCAAATATCCTTCTTCCAACAAATCTCTCTCCGCCACTGACTTCCTGGTCTTTTGTTGTTGTTTTGGCCCATTGCATTTAGTTCCGGTTGCTTACATGAGCATGGGTTGGGTCATTTATTGGATCACGGAGTTACCAGAGGCTACATCACTGAGGACCATGGCCTCCTCTATAGTATCTCACTGTTCCCCCCCTGCAGGGTAGACTTTTCTTAGGGAGGACTTTAAATATTTCCACACTATTTTCTCAGAACGGTTCACAGGGAAGTCTCCTACATCCTTGGATTCACTGTGTAAGGGAAGGGCTGTTTCTTTCTAGATTAACCAACAAATCCTTATTTTGCAGTAAGGTCACTGATTGGCTCCACACTCCTGCTCTGTCAATTCCTCTGTCAGGAGTGTCTGTGTGTTTTTCAACAAAACTACTGAGACAGTATTGAGTTACAGACAATGAGGACAGCAGAACCACACACTATTTCTTATGTATAATTTATTGTAAGTAATTTATAGACATGGAAATAACCTTAAGGAAATCTTAATGAGACCTTAATTGTCAACATTGGCAGTTCTTTGTTTGGTATGGATTGGCGAATTATAAGTAAACAGTAGGCTGGGTTATTTCTGAAAATTGACTGTGTTTATGTGGTGTCCCACTTTGATTTTAGTTGATAAGATGCAGATTTTTTTTTTCATTCTTTGGGATGGCCCGTTAGGACCTGGTACAAATATTATCATTTTCTAGGCACATAATAAAAAATGTTGAGGAGCCTATACTTTCTGTTAATAAAAGAGACATTAACTTTAGGGTTGATAATAAATTAAAAAAAGTTATACTTAGTGAAATTTCATTATGGGCTCTGGATATGCAAATTGCTATTAGTAATTGCTATGATAAGTGATATCTGGTGTCAGCTTTATATAAATGTCAGCAATTAGCAGCACGTATATGATTTTGTCAACTTCAAAGCTGACTTGCTCCTGCTTATTTTGAAAATATGTCACTCTTTGAAGAATATTCAGGAAAGACCTATAATTTGCTGGCATCAATCATCTAGATTTGAGCATGCAGGATTTTATGTGATTTAGTAATCTTTGCACAACTAGCCAAAGCTTAATGTCTCTAACTTGTCACACAAATTTGTCACATCGCTAATTAGTGATGAGCGCGCATCTTTTGCTAATTATTTAGGGTTTTCAATCATTTTCACCCATATTATCTTACTCAATCGTATTTCTGTATTAAATATTGGGCCAAGTTTCAGAAACCCTATCCAGTTTAATTAAAATTAATATTTTATAAAATTAAATATATTTCATGTTGTTTATGATGATGTATGTGAAAGATATTTCCTCTCCTGACTTTTTATTTGCGCAGAGTTGAGAAAGATGTTGGTTAAGTGAATTAAAAGTGTTTGTGTTTTCCAGTAGATTAAACATGAGAGCAATTTTTTAAATGTACTGTGCTATAATTAGTCACAAAGAACATTGAATTGTCCTGTAAGAATTCCAACTGGATTTTGCTAAAAACTTTCATCCAGGGCTGTTAAATTAAAGATACATTTTCCTACTTATTTTTTGTCTTCTCTCAGACTGAAGGAAGATTTAAGGTATAGCCCCTAGAATTTCAGATGTTTCAGAAATGGTGATTTTGTCCTTACTAAGAACACTGATAAAGTGAACGGTCAGGAAGATGGAGGACACTCCTCCACAGGCTGCTAGACTCTCAGGAAATACTGTATAGTCGGAGAACAGCTAATGTGTGATGTGGGTTGTGTTGGATAGTTTTACATCAAATCATAGGGAAGATGCTTTAAGACATAGGTGTTAGAAAAGGCTTGCCAAAAAGAACTCCAAAAGCTTGGGACATAATACCAAAAACTGAAAAATAAGATGGCCTGAAATTAAAATTTTCTGCACAACAAAGGAAATAATTACTTAAGTGGGAGAACAAAGATATACAATAGGGATCTTTTCTTCATATATCTGAGAATAAAATCCAAAGCTATCAAGAACCACCGTAAGTGCCTCCAAATTCGAACACTCTTCTCAACAAGTGGGCTAATAAAAATGAACAGACAGTTCTAAAAAGAAGAATATAAATAGCCAGTAACTATATGGAAAAGTGTTAGAAGTCCTGAGCCATCAGGAAAATGCAAATGAAAAGTATGCTGAGAGTCTATCTCAACTCATCCAAGTTTCACAAAGAAAATAAATAGTAACAAGCTCTCCTAAGGATACCGGAAATAGGAGCCCTAACACACTGCCGGTGGGAGTATAAAAGAGCTTTCCCCACTTCCGGGAAGTTGAACTTCAGTGGTGGAATATGGAGTATTTTGGTAAGCTAAGGTTAAGAGATGGACTTATTTTCTTCTTCGGGACTGTTGATTTCCAGTCTTCCAATCTCATTGAATATTTCAGTTAACCTGTTCTTCCTGCTTCTGACATCGTCAGCTCCAGTCTCTTCCTCTTCCATGCCCTCTGTGTCCTTTTTCCTGTCCCCATCCTTCACCACTGACTGTGGCCTTCTCTTGGTCTCCTTTCTAGGCTTTTACCCCTGCTTGTATGTATGCATGTATATACTATAGGTTGAGACATGCACTTTTTTTTGGTCTTTTTTGAGTTGGGGGTCGCCTCACTTAGTATTGTACTTTCCAGATTCATATGTTTTCCTGCAAATGTCATAATTTCATTTTTCTTTGTGGCTGAATAATATTCTATTGAGTATATGCATCACATTTTCATTATTCATCCATCTGCTAATGGACCTTTAAGCTGTTTCCATCTTGCTACTTTGAAAAGAGCAGAAAGAAACACAAATGCAAAAAAAAAGTATCTCTGTGGTATGATATGGAGTCTTTTGCGTATATGCCCAGTAGTGGTATAGCTGGGCCATATGGTAATTCTAGGAACCTTCACAAAATTTCTATAATGCCTGTATTAGTATGCAATCTGAACAGCAGTGGATAAGGCTTCCTGTCCCACACTCTCTCCAGCGTTTGCTCTCAGATTGGTTGTAAGGTAAGGTGGTATCTCAAAGTTGTTTTAACTTTCATCTCCCAGATGTTTAGGATGTTGAATACTTTCAAAAATAATTATTAGCCATTTGTATTTCTTCTTTTGTGATGAACTCTGTTTATTTCATTAGTCTTATTTGTTGATGGGCAGGTTCTTTTGTATTTATTTTTTATAGTTCTTTGTAAATTCTAGATATTGTCCCCTCTCCCTGTCCAAAGTATAGCTGATGAAGACTTTCTTCACTCCCACGGGATGTCACTTTGCACGGCTGATTCCCTTTAATTTCCTATGGTCTCATCTGTTGACTCTTGAACAACATCTTGAACACTTATAGTACACTATCACAACGCAGATCACATCTTATAAATGGAACATATTCTTATTAAAGGGTGTTCTACATTATGCAGCATGTGGTTGATTTATTAGTCAGTGCAGTGATTATGCATTTTGAAGTCAGACTTAAGTTATAGTCTGAAATCAGCTTTCCAGTGGGAAGTCATTCACTTTTGTTTTGTTCTTTGTATGATTATGTCATAAAATGACTGAAAGAAGTATTGAATATAAAAGCCTTTAACAAACCACAAAGACCCATGCAGATAACTGCTTTTATTGCTGTGGTTTATCATGTACTAAGATTAACAGCATGCTTTGGAGTGGGTATGGATATCAGTATTTTCTTCTTCAATTTGACAAAAAAAAATTCCCATAATTTCTATAAATGTGGGTAACTATTATGTACATTTTCTTTATAAATCAAATATATGAAAAATATTTGGAAAAGATAACATAGGGTTGATTTGATCTTAATTGTTAATTTTTATAATAATTGCTTTGCAATTTCTTGAGCTACCAATTCCTTTTCTTAGATGAGTAGGACATCCTACCTTTTAAAATAATCAGTTAGTCTCATCCACACAATGGTCTTAAGTGAGATAGTTGCTCATTGACTTAAATATTTGTCTTGGTGTCCTTTTTGTGAGGACTGTATGACAGATATCTTCACCATTTGACAGATTTCTTCACCAGTGAGAGTTATCGTTAGATTTGGTATATTTGACCCACACTTAGACACACCTGGGAAGAACAAGTCTCAATTGAAGAATGGCTTCCATCGGACTGGCCTGTAGGCATGTTTACGGGGCATTTCCTTGATTATTAATTGATGTGATAATGCCCAGCCCACTGTGAGTGGTGCTATCCTTGGGCAGTGGGCCTGGACTAGTTAGGAAAGGTAGCTGAGCAAGCCAGAAAAGAAAGTCCTTGGCATCATACTTCCATGGTTTCTACTTTAGTTCTTGCCTTGACTTCTCTGGTGATAGACTAACCTGTAAGCTGAATAAATCACTCCTTCACAAGCTGCTTCTGGAGGTCAGTGCTTTATCACAACAACAGAGGAGCAAGCTGGGACAGTGCGTTTCTGTGGTTTCTAGGTAACTGGTTTGTTTTTTACCATATGGACTCTGAGAATTACAGCAAATCACATTTTTCCCCTTTGAATTTCCTGATCGATGGGTCAGAAGTGCACATGTTTCCCAGATTCAGAAGTTTGCAAGGAAAAGCAATTTCTTGGCATGCAATTTTAAAATTAACCTTATTCCTGGTTGGTGCAAGTTTACCAGCCCCCCATACTTTTATTTTATTTCATGCCTGTCTTACTTGCTTTATCCAGTATTTTTAAAGCCTTCTTAAACCCTTTACTAGGTAAGGTGGGGCTACATAAGTAAGTAATATTGCAGTTTTAATTCAGCCTATGAAAACGTGCAGACCATTCCTGTAACTGTGTCTTTAGATGATAAATACTACCTGTGCATGGGAAATTTAGCAGTTGCTCAACTATGCTGTCTGCAGGGAGTTTACAATTCAGCTCCCAGAATTAAATTGACACCTTAAAAATTCTCTCAAAGGAAAAATATGCTTGAAACCGTAGTTGTAAATAAGATAACGAGTCCATTTCCAAATATGTTGGTAATGTTATTCTGAAAGGTAAGTAATTATGTCAAAGTGTTGTAATGGGATTTCACCATGCAAGGGGCTTAGCCCCCTGGTAGCAAGTATAAATACCTAGCAGTATGAAGCAAGCACTGAAACGTTTGCTGATTTTTTTTTTTTTTATGTTTGTACAATCAAGTTTGGCACTCATTGTTTCCATAGCAACTGTTCTGCCTATATGAAGTAAGCAACTAAATTTCATCGTTCTGTGGTGTAAAAATAGCAGCTGATAACTGCTCTTCTCTGTGTTGGAGAAAAATCATTTAAAAAAAGAAAACACACTGTCACACATTTTTTTTTTTTAAATGACAATCCCACACCAAAATCAGAGGTCAGCAAGAATGACAGATCAAATTTCCAGATTTCTTAAAGCTGAGAGTTACCCTTGGTCAGAGGATTTTTGATGGCACTATCAGGCTAGTCCTGGGAAAATAGGGTCAGTGATGACTCGACCTGCCTTCTTCAGTAACTATAATAGTTTTAGTTGCCCATTGTCACACACATCACATCTTGAGGAAGATAGTAACTTGGAATAGAGGAGTGATAAGAAGAAATGATGTCTGGGAATACCATGCAACTTATAGGAAGGAGCATCTGGAGTCAGAGAGACTATTGTTTTTGTCCAAGTACAGGATATTACAGTACTAGGATAGACCTGCATGTAAATAGACAAGACTACCTTTCCATTCTCTTTATCTAATATGGGATCCGACATCATGAACTTGATGAACTGTCCTCAAAGATGTGTTTTATGAAGACCTGCCAATCATCCTGTCTGCAGCCAGGTGACATCTGTTTATGGTACCCTAGTACTTATAGTACCCTTGTCCACACATCATATCAACAAAGCTGTTCCCCGACCCTTTGCCAATCATGAGATGCCAGTGTCCATGCCAAAAAGGCTAGTTTTGTGTGCTTCCTAGTTTGGGTGTAGTGAGGACCGCTACATAGAATGACCTCTTTCCCATTTCTGGACCACACTTAGTTGGATCCCCATATAGCTATGTGTTTTCCAGACACTCATAAAGTCTCTAACCTTTTCCCAAGGAGTCAGAAACAGCCCAGGAGATTGGGTGGAGATCATTCTCACCCATCTGGCTCCTCTCCTTTCTTCTAGGCCACCGGAGACTCTTCTGCTTCCCAAAGTCCAAAGCACAAACTGGGTGGAGTGGGTGGGCAGGAAGTGGGGAGATGTTTCTGATTTCTGAGAAATACCCAAGCCTTCCAGAAATGCCCCGTTATAGTAACATCATCAGAACAGAGCAGAGTGGTATTCTAGGATAGTGTTCTTCAACATGGTGGCATAGATATTATGAGGTGGCCTTGGGACATCATGTTGTTGCATTTTTTTTTTTTTTTTTTTTTTTTTTAGGAAATGCCCACCATCTTTTGGCTTCCATCACTACATACCCACTCTGATAAGAGACAAAAATCCAAGACTATTCTGTCTTTGTAAAAGAGGCAGACTGGAGGCAGTGTTCACTTGGGGCAGACCAACCTTAAGCTCTTGGACCACTAGAAATTGCAGTGTTTCCCTTTTATAGCATGTCTTCCTCTTAGACTTTTTCCTTTTCTTTTCTGGTACATTTATGCAGCTTTATGGTGCTTCTTCCTCTCCAGTAGAACTGAGAGCAAAGGCAGCCAGCTGTTCTGATCTAGCTAGGGTCCTGAGTCCATTCTACCTCGTAGTACTTTCTGGTTCCCTATTCCCCCGGCCTTGTTTACCTTCTCCTTAAAACCAACAATAAAAATTGCACCTTCCCAATAGACAAGTGAGAATTAAATAGATTTCTATGTATAAAACACTTTGAGCACTGTCTGGACATAGCACTACTAAACTTGTGGTTGGAAAAAAGGATGCAGTTCCAGTATGACAAAAGACAGGTCTTAGCACAGATTTTGACACAAACCTTGGGTTAACAGAACTGTTTTTAAATAAAACATCTCTTGGTTCTTAAGAGGAACTTTCACTATTGAAGGTATGCAGGAATCATCTTTTCTCTGCATGTTTATTTTTTTAGTAGAAACACACATGATAAGGATGAATCCATTCTCACCTCATATTGAAATATTGCTTTAATATTGGATAATTTGGATAAAGCTGTTCAGATTATAGAAATAAAATCAAACAAAAAATTCAGTATTCCAAATTGAAATTTTGGTATGCAACCCCAACTTCTCAGTTGCCTCTCGGGTTCAGGTCCTGGTGAGATTCACGTCAGTGAGCAGAATTCACATGCTTTGTGGTGTGTCCCCTGTTGTGTGTCAGCCACCCTGAGTGAGGCTAGGAGTGTGTGCAGAGCGCTTCACACAGATGCATGAGCAGATCTTGTCATGTTTGGCTGCTCGTGAACATTTGCTTCTCTAAAGGCATGGGAAGCAATGCCTTCCTACGGGAAATGGTATCCATCCCAGGACTGCCATTTTCTAGGATTCCCTGAAACTGAACACCATGGGGCTTGGAAATAGTGACACCATTATTCATCTTTCACTGAGAGTCATGGTGCCCTCCAAGCAGGAAGGAGGCTGCTTTCTGGGGTAGGGTAGGAGTGAGTTTTCATGCTCCCTGGAGGCTGTCTGTAGGGAGTAGATGAAATACTGAGTGAGTGGGTATTATCGACATGAATGTGGCCATGTCAAGGATCCACGCCTTCTCTAGGTCAGGATCAGGGGAATGTGTAGCTAGAGTTTTCCTGCCTTGCCCACTGTCAGGACAAATCTTTGTCACCCGCCAGTCCCACAGCCGCTCAGACCCAACCAAGTAAACACAGAGACTTATATTGCTTACAAACTGTATGGCCATGGCAGGCTTCTTGCTAACTGTTCTTATAGCTTAAATTAATCCATTTCTATAAATCTATACCTTGCCACGTGGCTTGTGGCTTACTGGAGTCTTCACATGATGCTTGTCATGGCGGCAGCTGGCAGTGTCTCTCTGCCTCAGCCTTCTACTTCCCAGAATTCTTCTCCTTGTCCCGCCTATACTTCCTCCAGCCTGGCCACTGGCCAATCAGTGTTTTATTTATTGACCAATCAGAGCAACAGATTTGACATACAGACCATCCCACAGCAGGAATGGTAAGATCTTATCTTGGTCCAAGTATGGGTATTGACAAACGTTTGACCTTATGTAGCTAGAGTTTTCCTGCCTTGCCCACAGTCAGGACAAATCTCTGTCACCCGCCAGTCCCACAGCCGCTCAGACCCAACCAAGTAAACACAGAGACTTATATTGCATACAAACTGTATGGCCGTGGCAGGCTTCTTGCTAACTGTTCTTATAGCTTAAATTAATCCATTTCTATAAATCTATACCTTGCCACGTGGCTTGTGGCTTACTGGAGTCTTCACATGCTGCTTGTCATGGCGGCAGCTGCAGTGTCTCTCTGCCTCAACCTTCTACTTCCCAGAATTCTTCTCCTTGTCCCGCCTATACTTCCTCCAGCCTGGCCACTGGCCAATCAGTGTTTTATTTATTGACCAATCAGAGCAACATATTTGACATACAGACCATCCCACAGCAGGAATGGTAAGATCTTATCCTGGTCCAAGTATGGGTATTGACAAACGTTTGACCTTAAGCTAAAACCAGCATGTGCAGAAAGTATCAACTGCAGCTTCCTCAGCCCAGATGCTCACCTTCTACTGAGACCACTAACCCACTGCATCCTCCTTCTCATTGGTGTTGTATATAAAAAGCATGCTGAGTTTCCGGGCTGATGCTGCTGTGTCTCCGTCAGAGCTCATAGCCCACTCGATCCCAGCTTATCTGTTTGTGTATCTGTCATTTCTTCCTTTCCTGTTGCCCCAGCCAGGTCAATTCTAAAGCTAAGTAAGTCATCCAAGTGGTACCTGAGCTGGGACACTAGGTATAGAGAACTTGAATTTGGTCAGACGAGGGAATGCGTTTCTATGCACAAGTTGCAAAACACATGGCAAGCAGAATCTAGAGCTAGACAATTGTTTGGACTTTGAAGGAGATTTTAAGGAATGGGGAAGGAAGGTAAGAATATTACAGTTTCATCAGTTCTATGACTAAGGAGGTGAGTTAGCTATCTGAGTAGGAGATGATCAGTCTATGTGCAGAAAACATGTCCTTAGTTTACAGAAGAAGGGAATGTGGCCATTTGGTAAAAAGTCGGAGAAAAATTAAGGGTTAGATACACAACTAAAGGAACTGGATGTATTCCCATTTTCACTTCCTGTTTATAGTGTCGTATATGTGATTCCACAGATCTGGTGCTGTTTGCTCACAGAAGGGTGGCCTCTGTCAAATCAGATCCCAGGGGAGTCTGGCCTTGCTGGGCTTGTCTTCAGGCTTCAAAGGGGCAGACAACCAACTCTACCATTCTGTGCAAGCTTAACAACCATCTATCATAGCTCCTCTATGGGCCAGGAGAGAATTGCCCACCAGAAGGGATAAAAACCTTATATCTAACTGAGATTCACTAGTACCTGGAAAAATTGTACCCTGACTTTGTGGCCTGGCTCTTACAAACAGCCCAGAGACTCCTGAAGCAGGGGGACACCCTTACTCATCCTCAAGACCTGAGTCCCCTAGGTCAGAGGCTGCAGTCTTCTGCCTCTTTCTCTTCTTAGTCAGGTTCCAGAACCTGTACAGAGTGGCCCCTGGGCTAAAGTCAAGCAGAATGAGGAGCATCTAAGGAATTAGAAGGGACAGGTCCCTTCTGCTTCTACCTCTCCATCCATCCAGTCTTCCATACCTTCCTCCAAGATCTAGCCTGGTGAGTCATCCTTACCCTCCATATTTATACTTTCTCCCCAACCTGGATGGTCTAGACTGGGTCTTATATCCAGTACACCATCTTTGTCTGGCCAACCCTGCCAGTGCGCAATTATTTCCAGGCTCTCACCAGAACTCTGTCTACCTGCTACCACTCACAGGTCAGTCCTGTACCACATCTACATCCAATCTCCCCACCCAGTCAGATATTCCAAGTTCTTGCCAGGATCCAGCCCAGCAAATCTCCTTCACCCTCTCCAACCTGCTGGATCTAGCCTGGGTCCTGTGTCCAGTGTCCCGGCCTACTCTGGCCGTCCCCATCTGTGTTGTGACTACTCTTTTGCCTCTTCTGCCAGGATTCTTACTACATACTCCCAAACCCACAGGCTTCTCCCATACACACCCAACCTTTTCCCCAGCCAGATCTCCCTACAGGAGATTGAATCAGGGAGCACATACTGTATATCACCCCAGACCCCATTGTCCACCTGGCTTCATGCCACCCAAACCATTTCCAATCTCTAGGTCCAACCCTTCTGTACATCCTGCCTTCTGTCTCCACTTGCTTTGTCCACATCAGTCTTAGAACTAACAAAGAAAGTCCGTATGTCCAGACCTCATCACAAAGATACAAACAATATGAAAGATCAAGCCGGTATCTTCTTTTCAAAACCCACCAGTCCTGGAGAAATGTTTGCTGATGAGAACTGCCTAGACAAAACCCAGGACACAGAATTTAAAAGGACCATCATAAACTTCATCACATAATTCAAGGAGTTTAAAGAAGACATAAGGAAACACGCAGTGAAATGAAGGAGAAAGAGCTTGAGGAGAACAACAGCTGAGTGATGCCCAAGAAACCCCGAGCCGAAGGCTGAAGGACCTGATGACAGTGCAGGACTTGACAGGGGAATTCGGCAAGGACATGACAGGAAGTCTACACTAATATATCCTTCAATTATGGAAGCTACTTTTGCCAGATATATTACTGTAGGCTTCCTGTCATAGTTCTTTACAACTTGGATTGCTTTGTTCCAGATGCCTGGATTTCATAATTTTTATTAAGAAGTCAGCTGTTATTCTGTCGAGTTTTCCTTTATATGTGACTTACATTTTTTCTCTTGCAGCTTTTAATACATCTTCATTGTTCTGTATAAAATTTATATACAACAAACCAAACCTAAAGAAAATACACAAAACAGTATTTTGGGCAGAAGAGAGGAATGAGTATAACAGAGAGAATGTGGAAAGAAATACAAAACTATAAATTGTCAAAATACAAAATACCATTGAGAACACAGGCAACAGCACTCAGGCTCAACGACACAATGACTGCAGTTAGCAGTTAACACATACATTTTAATAATAGCCTTTAATATTCATGGCCTCTGTTCTCCAACCGATGGTGGAATGGGTGGACCAAGAAATCCACCTGTCTGTTGTCTATCGGAAACACCGCTGAGCTTTACACATAGGTGCTGCCCCATAGTAAAAGGATGGACAAAATACACCAATCACACGAGACCAGGAAACAAGCAGGTGTCACTACCCTAATATCCAACAAAGTAGACTCCCAACTAAAACTAATCAGAAGAGATAAGGAGAAACGCCTCATTCTAATCAAGGACCAGTAGTTATTCAAGAAGACTTTACTATCCTAAAAATGTATGCATTAAACTCTGGGGCACCCAATTTCATTAAAAAATGTACTGTTGGATTTAAAGACACAGACTAGCATCAATCTAGTAAGAGTAGGTGATTTTAGTACAGATCATCTGGATAAAAATAATCAGGAGGCTGGGCGTTGGTGGCGCACGCCTTTAATCCCAGCACTTGGGAGGCAGAGCCAGGCGGATCTCTGTGAGTTCGAGGCCAGCCTGGACTACCAAGTGAGCTCCAGGAAAGGCGCAAAGCTACACAGAGAAACCCTGTCTCGAAAAAACCAAAAAAAAAAAAAAAAAAAAAAAAAAATCAGGAGTGTCAGAATTAATTGATATTATCATCAAATGGACTTAACAGATATGTGCAAAATATTCTACCCAAACACTATACCCAAACACTAAGGAATACACATTCTACTCAGCAGCACACGAAAGCTTTTCTAAAATAGACCACATCCTGAGACATAAAACAAATCTTTACAAATTAAAAAAAAAAATTGAAATAACTCCCTGTATCCTATCCAATCACAATGCAATAAGACAAAATTGATAGTAAACAAATATCTAATAAATACACAAATTCATGTTGATTTAATAAGTCATTACTAAATAAATTAATGGGTTAAAGAAAAAAATCAAGCCGGGCGGTGGTGGCGCACGCCTTTAATCCCAGTACTCGGGAGGCAGAGCCAGGCGGATCTCTGTGAGTTCGAGGCCAGCCTGGGCTACCAAGTGAGCTCCAGGAAAGGCGCAAAGCTATGCAGAGAAACCCTGTCTCGAAAAAACCAAAAAAAAAAAAAAAAAAAAAGAAAAAAATCAAGAAGGAAAAAAAGAGATGCTATAGGGGAAGAAGTGAAATTATCCTTATTTCCAGAAGACATGATAATACACATGAACGATTCCAAAAATTCTACCAGAAAACTTCTACAAACAATAAAAAAGTCAGCAATATGGCAGGACACAGAATCTACTTACATAAACCAATAACTTTTCTATATGTCAACCACAAACACAGATAAAGAGATCATAGGAACACACATAGACATTCACAATAATCTCAAAGACAGCAAAATATCTAAGAATAAACCTAATCAAGGAAGTAAAGGACCACTACAATGAAAACTTTAAGCCTCTTAAGAAATAGACAACACTATTAAGAAACGGATAAAAATAAATAGAAAATGGAGACATAATAGTCATAGATTAGTAGAACTAATATTGTGAAAGCCACCACTTTACCAATAGCACTTTATAGATTTGATGCAATTGCAATAAAAATCCCAATCTTCTTCTTCATAGAAATAGAAAAAAAGGCACCCTAAAATTCATATGGAACCACAAAAGACCTTGGGTATCCAAAACAATCCTGGGGGGGAGGGAATGCTGGAAGGATTACAATCTCAGAACTTAAGATCTGACAGAGCCATAGTTATAAAAACAAAATGACAGAGCCTTAGTTATAAAAACAATATGGTACTGGCACAAAAACAGACCTATAGATAGATGGAACAAAACTGAATATCCAAACATGGGTATACGTACATAACTTTAACCTTTTAGTATTTGATAAAGATGCCCCAAAACATAAGCAGACAAAAAGAAAGCATCTTCAGCAAATGATGCTATGAAAACTGGCTCTCTGTGTGGAAAAGAATGAAATTAAATCAGTACCTATCACCTTGCACAAAAACTAACTCCAAATGGAACAAAACCACAAAAGTGAAACCTGAAACGCTGAGGCTGCTAAAAGAAAATGTAGGCAGTACTCTACATTATATAGGTGTAGGAAAGGACTTCCTGAATATGCAGAGAACCCAAATATCAAGCAGCAAAAACCAGAACCTCCCCCTTCAATAACTTATTTGAAAAGTGGGCCCGGAACCAGAACAGAGTACAGAGAGTTCTTAAAGGGAGAAAAAAAATGGCTTAGAAATATCTCAAGAATATTGTATATTCTGAATATTAATCCTCTGTCAGGTGTGTAGCTAATGAAGATTCTCTCTCAGTCTGTGGGCTTCATCTTCAAGCATTTGATTATCTCTTTAGTTGGTCAGAAGCTCTTTTAGATGAAGTCCAGTTTGTCAATGTTTGTCCTAAATTCTTAGACAAATGGAGTCCTATTCAGAAAAGAAGTAGAGGCAGCTATGGAATGCTAAGAGTGGGAGAAAGAGTCCTCACCAGGAAAGGAGCTAGAAATTTATTATCCAGTACCAAATGGTAATCCCTGAAAACACACATACAAGTACATACAAGCAAGTAGCACTATGCAGACTGGACAGGTTATATTTAGAAATGCCTATTCCTATGTGTATATGCTTGTAACAATTAAGGAAAAAGGAGGACATGAATTTGAAAGAGAGCAAGCAGGGATATATGGGAAAATGATATAATTATAATCTCGAAAATAAAGAGAATAAAATAAAAGAAATTAGAGACCAGGAGAAGCCAGGCAGGTCTTGACAGTGGTCAGAAAACATTGCAAGCCTTTGAACTGGATATTAAGTTTTCAGTCTGTTTTGTACTTTTCTCTTTGAAATATGAACACTGAGCTTCTTCAAATCTTTGAAAATCCAAAGGAATATCTGGGCTATCCTGTTAGTTCTTGAGTAACTCATGCTCATTCGACTATCTTGATTCATCCTGAAGGAGAGTAATGATGATATAGATGCTGTTTTCCTTTTTTCTGTTACCAATCTGCATTTAAGTTTTCTTGACTTCTTCTCAGGCACCCTATGTGAAGTCTTTGTAGTATTTACAGCTCATGGGAAGTGTACTTGTAAGTTGTTCTTTCCTTAGGCAAGCCAAATGTGTTAAATGATGTTACTTTTCACACAAACATCAATTCCCTTTTCCAAATTACTTTTGATATTCTCCTTGAAGCTCCCGGCAGTCTGTGTGTATTGAGTTGTACCTCAATTTATGAAATAGAGGTGTTGCTGAAGATTCTGCTCAAAATTTTCAAATTGAATCCTACTGTTTCTGTGACTGAGTTATAAAAATCAAATTTATGTTTCCCTAAGGCAGAGGGAGATGCCATAATTGTCTTAATTAAAACTTTTTTTTGAGGAAGTGTACTCAGCAAGAACAGTGTCTTGTACTGTGGAAGTTTCTGGACTCTGAGTCTCAGGATAAGATTAGGTTGATTATAAATGTTCTCCTGGCTCTCTGGCATGGCAGAGGCTCTGACCATCTTCCTGAGATGTTTACATTACAAAGGATGATCCAGGAACTAACATCTGCTGTGCCGTTGGTTCAGCTGTGATGGTGCCATGAGCCAGGCTTTTAAAAAAATTAATATGGCCTAGACACAAACACTACAAACTTTTGACTTTGAGGACAACTGAATTTTAAATATATATCTTATCATGTGCATTGGAATTCTCAGGCTTTCCTTAGCCTGTGTTCTGCTACTGAATTCTGGGAGAGGCTGACACTCAAAAGTGGAAACCAGACCACTAAGAATGGAAATACTTATTCACCAGTCAAGACAATGTAGAGATGATTTCCCTGAACTTCATTAAAACAGTTTTTTATCAAATTTTGTGTCTAGTTTTTGATTTTTAGAGTGTTCATCTCTCTTGTACATATGTGAAAAACTACACATGCAGAAAGGAAGAACATAAGAGCTAAGTATAACTGACAGGAAGGAGGAGAAATATTAAATTTAGAGAATATTTTGGCTGGAAACATGGGGAAAAGTGGTTATTACTTGTCTGCAATTTTTCATCATGTTTCTATTTTCCTCGAATAAAGTTTACCATTCTACATTCACATTATCTTATTGATTTTGATGTAATTTTTTTCAGTTATGCATATCTAACCTCTCCTAACTAATAGACTTGCTAAGGTCTATTTTGAATTATTCTGCAGATGATTCGGAAATCTTAAGTACACACTCCTGTTTACAGATAGAAAAATTAAAACTCCAGGCTCCACCCAGTTATGTTAATTCAAGAATGTCTGCTGTAAATCTCAAAGCTCTGTGTGGAAAGCCTACCCACTCTGCCCACACATTCTCAGTAAACACAGTTGGACAGGTGAAGGGACCCTTTTGATGCTCCACTCCAGTTTGAATACTTGGAATCTCCTTTAATGGAGTACCTGTCATTAATGGAAAAATTAGCTAATCCACCAATGCTGTAAAGTAAAAATGATTACACAGAGTCCAGCCTGGGAAGCAGTTGGCTATCTGTAGATCTTCATTTCTCTCTCTTCTCCTCCAAATCCAATCCCCCGGTCTTATCCCCAGCTCTGTAGCAGACTCCCTGCTATGGTCTCCCTTCCTCTTCCTGCCCCCATCTCCAGTGGGTTACACAGATCTTTCCCTCCAATTTTCTTCTCCACACTCATTGCTTTATCCCAGTCCTCAACTCCATCAGGCATTCTCTGGGAACCTGCCAGCTACGCCTGTCAGAGAAGCAAGCAGACTAGCAAAGCATGTAGGCTAGCTTCAGATCTCCACTCTTCCTCCTCACCTCCAAATCTAACTCCTAACTCCCATCCCCAGCTCTGTAGCAGTTGTCGTCTTATCTCTCTCTGCCCCAGTTTCAGGGAACTAAGCAGATCCTCCTCTTGTGACTCCCCTCAGCAACCCCCTCATATCTCATACCCATTCCTAAGTGTCAGCTCCCAATACCTAGAAACACATTTTACCTGGAACCCCCAATGGCCACACCTATCAGGATCCCAGATGAATTTTCTACCAGGCAACACACAACAATTATACTCTCCTGAGAACCAGAGATGGTAACAGAACCCAAGGGGGAAAAAAAAACACCCACCCAGCAAAGACAAGACCATACATCAACACACACAATTACAATCTCCCCAAACCCACATGCTTAAACATCATCATGAAAACACAATCAAACAGCCAGGACAACATGTCTCCACTAGAGGCCAGCGACCCTACCATCGTAGGCTTTGAGTATTGTAACATTGCTTAAACACAAGTCAAAGACCTTAAAATAACCTTTATAAACATGATAGAGGTCCTTAAAGAAGAAATGAATAAATCCCTTAAGGAAACCTATGAAATTACAAATAAACAGTGGAAAGAAATGAAGAAAACAGTTCAAGACTTGAGAGTAGAAATAGAATCAATAAAGAAAACCCAACCTGAGATAAATCTGGAAATGACAAAACAGAACTCAACTCCTGGAACTCAAACAGTAACCTTAGAGATAAATCTCATCGACAGAATACAAGAGATGGAAGAAAGACTCTCGGACACTGAAAACACAATAGAAGAAATGGATACCCTGGTTAAAGAAAGTGTTAAATCTTAAAAAAAAAATTCTGGCAGAAAATATCCAGAAAATCTGGGGCACTATGAAAAGACCACCTCTAAGAAAAACAGAAATTGAGGAAGGAGAAGAAACCTAGGTCAAAGGCACAGAACATACTTTCAACAAAATGACAGAAGAAAATTTACCTAACTTAGGGAGGGAGATGCCTATCAAAGTACAAGAAGTAGACAGGATACCAAGTAGACCAGACTAGAAAAACGTCCTCTCAAACACCAAAATACTAAACATGCAGAATGAAGAAAGAATATTAAAAGCTGCTAGGGAAAAAGACAAAGTAACATGTGAAGGCAGACCTATTAGAATAACACATGACTTCTCAATGGAGACCCTAAAAACCAGAGGGGCCTGGACATGTGGTCTGTAGATTCTAAAAGACCGCAAATGCCAGCCCAGACTAGTATAGCAAACAAAAATTTCAATCACTGTAGATGGAGATAACAAGACATTCTATGATAAAGTAAAATTTAAGGAATATCTATCCACAAATCCAGACCTACAGAAGCTGCTAGAAGAAAAATTCCAACCTAAAGAGTTTAACTGATGAATCAGCCTATGTCCATTTTGTACTTGAAAGTCATCTTATAGCAAAGACAAACTAGGTTCATTTCTATTTATGATTAAATCTCTGTTTCTCAAGGATTGGACTATGCCCTACCTGTAATCTTAACTACAAATGGTTTCTGTACTGCCTGTTCCAGGGAATGCCAACCATGCCTTTGTTTCAAAAAATTATTATGGCCATCTGTTGTTATGACCATTTTGTTATGACTATTTTGTTTTGACTGCCTTGCAAATATGTCTCTGAGTCAGGAAGATGTTACAAGCAACTTATTATGCTCATGTTCTGCTTCTGTAGCCCTGTCTATTTGCCTGCTAAATACCCCATTTGGAAACTCCCTACTCTTGGACTATAAAAGCCTGCATGTCCAATGCTAATCTCTTGAAAGCTGCCTTTAGAGAGAGAGATAGCTCATGTACACAAATAAAAAAGCCTGCTTTAATTAATTGCTTGCTTTAATTAATTTGGGCATTATTTGGGTTGTTGATCTCTCTCCTCATATCTGTGGGATTAACATAACCACCACCACCACCACCAAATAATCCAAGAGCAGCAAATATAAAGAGGGGAAATACACACACCACCACCACCACCACCACCACCACCACCACCACCACCACCACCACCACCACAACCCCCTCACCACAATAATAAAATAACAGGAACCAGCACACACTGCTCATGGATCTCTCTCAACATCAATGGTTTCAATTTCCGAGCAAAAAGACAGACTAACAGAATGCATGCAAAAACAGGATTCGTTTTTCCACTGCATCCAAGAAACAGGACTTAACATCAAGGATAGATATCATCTCAGTGTAAAGGACAGAAAAAAGGTATCCTAAGCAAATGGACCTAAGCTGTTGTAGCAATATCTGACAAAATAGATTTCAAATCAAAACTAAATAGAAGACATAGAGGACAGTATATATTTATCAAAGAAAAAAATCTGTCAAGAGGACATTACAATCTTTTTGTTGTTGGATATTTATTTATTTGTCAGAAGCTGTGCAGCCTAGTCTCTGATTAGTGTATGAATGGCTGTCCAAAGGATCTGCATGAGGCAAAGCCTGTGGAGATGGTGTCTCACTTGGCAAGTATCAGTGGACCACAGGCAAGTGAGGGATAAGGCTGGATTGGTGTGGCTTGCAGACTTTTCTCTCTCTCATTATATTGTTGATTCTTTTGGTGGTTCTTAGTTTCACTTTGTCAGTCTCATATGCAACAGCTGTAGTCTTCCCTGGAAATTCTGTTCTTTCTTGAATATTTCCCCCTTAGAATCAGCAGGGGGCTAATGCTTCTCAAATTTCTTATTTGGAATTTCTAACTGCAATTCCTAATCCTGGGAACTTTTCTGAATCAATAGAGGCAGTTAAAATTAATGGGTCTTGCTTTCATAATTGTCCTAAGGAAAAGGTAGTTAGAACCACCTTGTGGAGAAGGAGACACATAGAGCAGTAGTGGCAGAAAATAATAGGTACATATGAGAAAACAACACTTGGAACATTAACCATGTCTCACAGTTCTGGAAAGGAGAGTAAGGCATGCACATACAGACTAGGGCAAAAAGCCTCAGGAGTACACATAGTGTCAACTGTTGAGAGTAAGATTCCTGGACACCAAGCATATAGAAGCAATGGTAGGGTCTGGTATGATCCAATGGGAAAAATGCAATGCAAAATGTGGAACGGATAGATCCATCTTTACCATACACAGAAGCTTATGTTGGTGGAAGAAGTATGGTACAGTAAGATGGGAAGAGTGCCTTTTCAAAGCCTGTCTTTTATAGAGAGATTGAGACCTGGGACCCTCTTGTAGAAAAGGAAATTGTATAAAAGCCTTTCTTATAGACATGAAAGACGTGTTTGGGTTTGAATATTCTTGTCCTTAAAGCATTGTGCCCATGTCTATTACTTTCCAACTTTGTAGCTGTCAAGTGGCTGCCAGCTGACATTAGGGTTGCCAGAGCAGGATGTGTCTGGCTTGATATTTAGTTAGATTTGCAAAACTGCTGAACTCCATGTCTAGAATAAGGTTATGTAGGGGGTGGGAAGGTATATTTGGGGAAGCATAAAGGGGAACAATGGGGGCTTTTATAATGATTACAATGTATTTTTAAGAATATGATATATTTCTTAAAAGTGAAAAACAGAAGTTAATAATAAAGCTGTTCATGTAAGCCTGGTAGGAAAAAACTCTGTTAAAGTATAAATAAAAATGACTTGAACTATTTGGGACCACTTGAGTGCAATTCACCTGGTGGAGAAACATTTTCTTTATGCTGACACCCTTTCCCTATCTCAGGACCTGAATCTGAGCCTAGGCAGGACCCTGACATTTATTTGTGTTTTTACATCCCAAAGTTTCCCCTTCCTCCCCTCTTCCCAGTTCCTACCCTACTCTCTTCCCTCTTCCCCCTCCCCCACACCCCATCCATTCCTCCTCTGTTTCTCTTCAGATATAGGCAGGCCTCCCACAGATATCAGCCAGCCATCGTATATCAAGTTGCAGTGAGACTAGGCACCTCCTCTTCTATTAAGGCTAGATGAAGCAATTCAGTAGGAGGAATGGGTCCCAAAGCAGGCAACACAGTCAGAGACAGCCCCTGCTCTCACTGTTAGGAGTCTCACATGAAGACCAAGTAAGATGGATGCAGAGGGCATAGGTCAGTCCCATGCAGGCTCCCTGGTTGTTGGTTCAGTCTCTGTGAGCCCCTGTGAGCTCAGGTTAGTTGATTCTATGGGTTTTCTTGTGGTGTCCTTGACACCACTGGGTCCTACAACCCTTCCTCCCCTTCATCTGTGGTGTTCCCTGAGCTCCACCTAATGTTTGGCTGTGGGTCTTTGCATCTGTTTCCATTAGTAAAACCTATCTGATGACAGTTGGGCTAGGCATCAATCTATGAGTATGGCAGAATATCATTAGGAATCACTTTATTGAGGTTTATTTTTTTTTTTTGGCAGTCATGTTTGGTTCTATCCTAGGTCTTTGGGGTAATCACCTTTAGGTCTTGTTCCTCAGGGGTGAGCTCCCTTTCAGGGTATGGGTCTCCAGCTGTGCCAGTCATTGGTTGGTCACTCCCACAATTTCTGAACCATCTTTACTCCCAGCACATCTTGAAAGCAGGACAATTGGCAGTTTGAAGGGTTTGTACCTGGGTTAGTATCCCAGTCCCTCCACTGGAAGTCTTGCCTAGTTACAGGAGATGTCTGATTCATGCTCCTCATCCCTCATTACTAGGAGTCTTAGCTAGGGTCACCCTCATAGATTCCTGGGAGTTTCCATTGCTCTAGGTTTCTACCTCATCCCAGAGATGCCCCCAGATTCCAGTTGTCTCTCCCAGTACTCTCTCCCTCTATCTTCCACTCTCCTGATGCCTCTTGTTCCCATCCCCATTCCCCTTTCCATGCCCCTC
This sequence comes from Peromyscus leucopus, assembly GCF_004664715.2. Lineage (NCBI taxonomy): Eukaryota > Metazoa > Chordata > Mammalia > Rodentia > Cricetidae > Peromyscus > Peromyscus leucopus. Next base: position 90,395,265 of record NC_051076.1, on the reverse strand, counting down.
CCACCTTGCACTGGCAATGTTTATTCTATTTCTCCTTCACTGTGAGAGTCATGCATCCCCACCTTGAGCCCTCCTTATTATTTAACTTCTCTGGGTCTGTGGGTTGTAGCATGGTTCTTCTTTACTTTACAGCTAATATTAACTTGAGAGAGTAAGTAATGATACCATGTTTGTCTTTCTGGGTCTGGGTTATCTCACTCAGGATGATCTCTTCTAGTTCCATTCATTTACCAGCAAATTTCCTGATGTCATTGTTTTTTACCACTGAGTAATACTCCATTGTGTAGATGCACCACATTTTCTTTATCCATTCTTCAGCTGAAGGACATCTAGGTTATTTCCAGTTTGTGGCTATTATGAATAAAACTGCTATGAATATAGTTGTGCAAATATCCTCATGGAGCATCTTTTGGGCATATGCCCAGGAGTGGTGTAGCTGGTTCTTGAGGTAAACTGATTTCCAGTTTTCTGAGAAACTACCATATTGCTTTCCAAAGTGGCTGTACAAGTTTGTACTTCTACCAGCAGTGGAAGAGTGTTCCCCTTGTTCCACATCCTCTCCAGCATGAGTTGTCATTTGTGTTTTTGTTCTTAGCCATTCTGACAGGTTTAAGATGGAATCTCAGAGTCATTTTGATTTGCATTTCCCTGATAGCTAAGGGTGTTGAACATTTTTTTAAATGTATCTTGGCCATTTGAGATTCCTCTGTTGATAATTCTCTGTTTAGATATGTATCCCATTTTTAAATTTGATTATTTTTTTTATATCTAGTTTCTTGATTTCTTTATATATTTAGGATATTAACCCCCTGTCAGATGTGGGTTTGGTGAAGATCTTTTTCCATTCTGTAGGCTGTCATTTTGTCTGTTTGCCAGTGTCTTTTGCCTTACATAAGCTTTTCAGTTTCATGAACTCCCATTTGTTAATTGTTGATCTTAGTGCCTTTGAGATTATTGTTCTGTTTGGGAAGCCTCCTGTGCCAATGTGTTCAAGGCTATTTCCCACTTTCTTTTCAGGTTCAGTGTATCTAGTTTTATGTGAGTTCTTTTGTCTACTTGGACTTGAGTTTTGTGTGGGGAGATAGATAAGGATCTATTTGCATTTGTCTACATTTTGACATCCAGTTTGACCTGCATCATTTTTACAGATGCTTTCTTTTTTCCATTGTATAGTTTTGACTTTGTCAAAAGTCAAGTGTCCATAAGTGTGTGGATTTATGTCTGGGTCTTTGATTTGAATCCATTGATCTATCTGTCTGTTTTTATGACAATATTATGTGATTTTTATTACTATACATCTGTAGCAGAGCTTGAAATCAGGATTGGTGATGCCTCCAGAAGTCCTTTTATTGTACAGGGTTGTTTTAGCTATCCTAGGTTTTATTATTTTTCCATATGAAGTTGAGTATTTTTGTTTCAAGGTCTGTTAGGAATTGTGATGGGGATTGCATTCAATCTGTAGGTTGCTTTTGTTAAGCAACTATGTTAATCTTACAGATCCACTAGCGTGGGAGATCTTTCCATCTTCTGATATCTTCTCCAATTTCTTTCTTCAAGTACTTGAAGTTTTTCTGATACAGGTCTTTCACTTGCTTAGTTGGAGTTGTCCCAAGATATTTTTTATTGTTTGTGGCTATTGTGAAGGTTGTTGTTTTCCTGAATTTTTCCCTCAGCCTGTGTATCATTTGTATATGGGGGGTTACTAAATTTTTTTTTGGTTAATTTTGTATCCAGCTGCTTTGCTGAAGGTGTTTATCTGTTATAAGCATTTCCTGGCAGAATTTTTTGGGTTGCTTATATATATTATCATATCATCTGCAAATAGTGATACTTTGACTTCTTCCTTTCCATTTGTATCCCCTTGATCTTCTTCAGTTGTCTTATTGCTCTAGCTAAAACTTCAAGTACTATTGAATTGATATGGAGAGAGTGGACAGCCTTATCTTGATTTAAATAAAATTGCTTTGAATTTCTCTCCATTTAATTTGATGTTGGCTATTGGCTTGCTGTATATTGCTTTTATTATATTTAGGTATGTTCCTTGTATCCCTGATCTCCCCAAGACTTATCATGAAAGGGTGTTAGATTTTGCTATGATCATGTAGTTTTTTTTTTCTTTCAGGTTTTCTTACATGGTGATTATATTACATTGACAGATTTTCTCTTTCTTTCTTTCTTTCTTTCTTTCTTTCTTTCTTTCTTTCTTTCTTTCTTTCTTTCTTTCCTTCCTTCCTTCCTTCCTTCCTTCCTTCCTTCCTTCCTTCCTTCCTTCCTTCCTTCCTTCCTTCTTTCTTTCTTTCTTTCTTTCTTTCTTTCTTTCTTTCTTTTTTAAAGATTTATTTATTATGTATACAACATGTATGACTGTAGGCCAGAAGAGGGCACCAGATCTCAATAGAGGTGGTTGTGAGCCACCATGTGGTTGCTGGGAATTGAACTCAGGACCTCTGGAAGAACAGCCAGTGCTCTTAACCTCTGAGCCATCTCTCCAGCCCTGACAGATTTTCATATGTTGAACCACCCCTGCATCTCTGGGATGAAGTACACTTGATCATGGTAGATAATCTTTTCGATGTGTTCTTGGATTTGGTTTGCTAATATTTTATTGATTATTTTTGCATTTGTGTTCGTGAGGGAAATTGGTCTGCAGTTCTCTTTCTTTGTTGAGTCCTTGTGTGGTTTGGGTGTCAGGGTGACTGTGGACTCATAAAATGAATTTGGCAATGTTTCTTCTCTATTTTGTGAAATAATTTGATGAGTATTGGTATTAGCTGTTCTTTGAAGGTATGATAGAATTCTCTACTAAAATCATCTGGCCCTGAGATTTTTTTTGGAGACTTTTAATGACTCCTTCTATGTCATTGGGAGTTATGGGTCTATTTAAATTGTTTATCTGATCTTAATTTAATTTTGGCAAGTGATATGGAGAAAAATTGTCCATTTCTTTTAGATTTTCCAATTTTGTGGAAGGTTTTTGAAATATGACCTAATGACTCTTTGGATTTCCATGTTGTTATGGCTCCCTTTTTGTTTCTGATTTTGTTAATCTGGATATTTTCTCTCAGCCTTTTAGTTAGTTTGGATAAGAGTTTGTCTGTCTATCTTGTTGATTTTCTCAAAGAACTAACTCTTCATCTCATTGATTCTTTGTATTGTTCTCTTTGTTTCTATTTTATTGATTTTAGCCCTCAGTTTGATTATTTCTTTCATCTACTCCTCTTGAGTGTGTCTGCTTCTTTTTTCTTCTAGAGCTTTCAGATATGCTGTTAAGTCTCTGGTGTAAGAATTGTCTAATTTCTTTTTGCAGGCACCTAGTGCTATGAATTTTCCTCTTAGCACTGCTTTCATGGTGTCCCATAAGCTTGGATATGATGCACATTTATTTTCATTGAATTCTTAGATGTGTTTAATTCTTTATTTCTTCCTTGACCCAGTGGTAGAGTGGTACTGAACAATTCAGTAGAGAGTTGTTCAGTTTCTATGAGTTTATATGCTTTCTGTTGTTGAAATCCAACTTTAATCCATAGTGATCTGATAGGATACAGGGGGTTATTTCAATTTTCTTGTATCTGTTGAGATTTGCTTTGTGACCAAGTATATGGTCAATATTGGAGAAGGTTCCATGAGGTGTTAGAAAGAAGGTATATTCATTTGTGTTTGGGTGAAATGTTCTATAGATATCTGTTAGGTCCATTTGAGCCATAATGTCTGTTAGTTCCATTATTTCTTTATTTGGTTTCTGTCTGGATGACCTATCCATTGGTGAGAGTGGGGTGTTGAAGTCTCCCACTATTAATGTATGAGGTTTGATGTGTGATTTAAGCTTTAGTAATATTTCTTTTACAAATTTGGGACATACATATTCAGAATTGAGACAGCATCCTGATGGATTCTTTCCTGTAATGAGTTTGAAATGTCCTTCTCCATCTCTTTTGACTAAGTTTTGTTTGAAGTCTATTTTGTTAGATATTAGGATAGCAACACCAGCTTGCTTCTTAGGTCAATTTTGGTTGAAAAACCTTTCTCTGAGTTAATGTCTATCTTTGATGTTGTGGTGTATTTCTTGTATTCAGCAGAAGGATGGATCCTATTTTTGTATCCATTCTGTTATCTTGTGTCTTTTTATTGGCAAATTGAGTCCATTAATACCAAGAGATATTAATGACCAGTACTAGTAATTATTAATTCCTATTATTTGTTGTTGTTGTTGTTAGTGTGAGTGTGCGTGTGCGTGTGTGTGCGTGCGTGTGTGCATTCGTGCATGCGTGTGTGTGTGTGTGTGTGTGTGTGTGTGTGTGTGTTTCCCTTCTCTGGATTTTTCTGGTATGATTTTGCCTGTGTTTTTGTGGATATGGTTAACTTCTTGGGTTGGAGTTTTCCTTCTAATACCTTTTATGGGGTGGATTTATGGATAGATATTGTTTAAATTTGAGTTTTTCATGAAATGCCTTGTTTTCTCCATTTATGGTGGTTGGAAATTTTGCTAGGTATAGTAATCTAGGCTGGTATCCATGGTCTCTTAGAGTATGCAAGGCATCTCTTCAGGCCTTTCTGGCTTTTAGAGTCTCTGCTGAGAAGTCAGGTGTAATTCTTATAGGTCTATCTCATGTGTTACTTGACCATTTCCCCTTGCAGCTTTTAATATTATTTTTTTGTTCTGTATAGTGTTTTGATTATTATGTGATTCTGAAACTTTCTTTTCTGATTGAATCTATTTGGTGTTCTGTAAGCTTCTTCTATCTTTATACGCAGGTCCTTCCTTAGATTAGGAAAGTTTTCTTCTATGATTTTGTTAAATATATTCTCAGGGTTTTTGTGCTGAGATTCTTCTCCTCCTATTCCTATTATTCTTAGGTTTGGTCTTCACGGTGTTCCATATTTTCTGGATATTTTGTGCTAGGAGGTTTTTAGAATTAATATTTTCTTTGACAGATGAATCTATTTCTTCTGTTCTATCTTCAACACCTGAGATTCTTTCTTCCATCTCTTGTATTCTGTTGGTGATGCTTATGTCTGTAGTTCTTGTGTACTTACCCAGATTTTTCCATTTCCTGAATTCCCTCAGTTTGTGTTTTCTTTATCGCTTCTATTTTGATTTTCATGTCATGAGTAGTTTCCTTCATTTGTTCCCCCCCACCACCCTTGGCTTTCTCGACACTCTTTAGGGGATTTGTTGATTTCCTCTAATTTTTTGGTTATCTTTCATCAATTTCTTTATGGGTTTTTTGTTTTTATTTACTCTTTAGGGACCTCCATCATCTCCATAAAATTGTTTTAAAGGTCATTTTCTTGTGCTTTGGCTGTATTAGAATGTTCAAGTCTTGCTGTCATAGGATAGCTGGGCTCTGGTGGTGCCATATTGCCCTGGCTGTTGCTGATTGTATTTTCACACTGGCATCCGGGTTTGGGATGATTAATTCTAGTCCCTGATTTCTGGATTTGTTTTTGTTGGATGGATATTTTTTTCTTTGGTTTCTGTTTCCTCTTTGGTTTTCTCATTTCTGTGGCCTGGATTTCTGGCTGCTTGTGTGATATCTGGTCTAATTTGGAGTCTCTGTTCAAACTGGGACTTGGCCTTCTGTAGGTTAGCTTGGCCTTTGGTGGAGCAGGGGGTCTCTGTTCTTCTGATTGGTGTGGCCTGCAGCTGTTATTCTGACTAGTATGACCTACATCTGAGCAGCTGGAGACTGCTCAAGCTGTGGGGCTTGTGCCTGAATGGTGTATGTCCACTGCAGTTGGGGGCAGGGTCCAGCAGAGGGACTGCCAGGAACTGGGATGGCGCGGGCTGTGGGAAGGGTCATGGGATATAGAATCTAGAGAGTGGGGCTGTTTTACCCATAGGCAGCTATGGCCTGTGCCTGAGTGGAGGAAGTCCACTGGGGTTGGGGGCAGGGCTCAGCAGCAGTGCCTGCAAGAGGCTGGGAAGATATGAGCAGAGGGGAGGGTCCTGGGGAACAGAGTCCCACATTGCAGTTCTTAACATCTGTGCCCAAAACATACAGGAATCCAAGTTCATAAAAGAATCACTATTACAGCTTAAATCACATATTGATTCTCACATACTGATAGTGTGAGACTTCAATAACCCACTCGCACTAAGACAAGTCATCCAGACAAATACTAAACAGAAATGCTGGAGTTAACAAACATTATAAACCAAATGGACCTAACAAACATTTGCAGAACATTTTACCCAAACAGAAAAGAATATAACTTCTCAGCTCCAAAACTGACCAAATACTCAGACATAAGTCTCAACAGACAACAAGAAAATTGAGATAACTCACTGCATCCTATCAGACCACCATGGATTAAAACTGGATGCCAGCAACAACAGAAACAGCAGATAGCTTACAAACTGATGGAAACGGAACAACTTACTATTGAATGAAAAATGGGTCAAGACAGAAATAAGCAAGAAATCTAAGACCCAAACTTATGGAACACAATGAAAGTGTTTCCAAGAGCAAGTTCACAGCACTGCTTGTTCATAGCACTACGTAAAAAATTTGGGCAGATCTCATACTAGTAACTTAACAGCTCACCTCATAGCTCTAAAAGAAAAAGAACAGACCCCAAAGGTGTAGACAACAAGAAATTATCAAACTCAGAGCTGAAATCCATAAAACAGAAACAAAAAAAAAAAAAAACCAAAATATAAATAATCCATGGAACAAAGAATTGGTTCTTTGAGAAAAGAAGATTGCCAAACCCTTATCCAAATTAACCAAAAGGCAGAGAGAATATATCCAAATCAACAAAATTTAGAAACAAAAGGAGGGATATAACAACAGACACTATGAAAATCCAGAGAATCATAAGGACTTCCTTTAAAAATTTGCACTTTACCAAATGAAAATCTAAAAGAAATATTCCTTGATACATACAACTTATGAAAGTTAAATCAAGATCAGATAAGCAATTTAAACACACCTTAGTGAAGTACAGCAGTTTTCTCCTGCTCACTTTCTTGTCTGTTTCTTGATTCAGATCCCTCTTCATCTGCTTTCAGAGTGACAGGACATAAAGACAGAAAAATTATGGGGACACAGGAAGATAAAGGAACCTTTCCTTCTGGAGTCTGCCTGGAGCTTCTTGTCAGCTGAGAATTTAGAATTCCAGCACAATTAATAACATTCGTCATAAAATGTTGCCCACATAGAGACACTAGTCCTTTTTTATATAAATATAATTTATGCTAAAATAGCAAGACCATGCTTATAACCTAACCCTAAGGGACCTATGTATCATCTCCTTTTCTATTGCTTCGATATATCACCATGACCAAGACAACTTAGAAGAAAGTATTTATTTAGGTTTATGGCTCCAGAGGGGTAAAAGCCTGTCTTACCATCACAGCAGGGAAATATGGTAGCAGGCAAACATCCACCTGGAGCATCAAGTTGAGAGATCACATCTTAAACCCTAATGATAAAGCAGAGAGAATGCAATGAAATGAAGCATCGAAGCCCGCCTCCACACTTCCTCCAGCAAAGCCAGACCTTCTAACCCACCCAAACTCTACCACCAACAGGGGACCAAGTATTCAAATATCTGAGCCTGTTGTGGAACAATTCTTTTCTACATTATGAATATGTATTATTCTCATTGGTTAATAAAAAACCAAGAGGCTGGTAGCTGGGCAGGAAGTTAGGCTGGAAAACCAAACTAAGGAAGATGGGAAGGAGAAGGGAGTTAGGAGTTGCCAGCAGATGCAGAGGGAGCAGGAGATGAATGCACCATGATAATAAAGGTACCACCACATGGCAGAGCGTAAATAAGGAATATGGGTAAATTCAAAATGTAAGAGCTAGTTAGTAATAAGCCTAAACTATTGACTGAGCATTTATAATTTATATTGAGCCTCTGAGTCAATTATTTGGGAAGCGGCTGCTGGGTATTTGGGAACAGGCGGGCGGGAGAGAAACGTCCATTTACATGAGCCTATGGGAGATATTTTCATTCAAGCCACCACAATCTTCCAGGGGGTCTTTACTCTTTACTCAGATTATTTTCTGGAATATTCATAAACAAGAATATTAACTCTATTTACAATGGAGACATTCCAACTTCCTGCGTACTAATGACCTGGAGTTTTTCCTTATCAATTGCAATCCTGTCAGATGCCCCCCAGGACCCATCCCATGCTAAATTCCTTAGCAATCTTTTGAAGATAACAATTTCAGACACCACCCAAATCTTGCATATGACCACTGTAAGGACTGTAACGTGAGTCTGTTGAGAAGCTCACACCCACACCCTGACTCTCAAGTTTGTTTTATTTTCATCCTTAGCATCCCTCTTTCTCTTAGCCCTGTATTTAAAATCTATATTAAAATGTCTTTGGAGGCTGGAAAGATGGCTCGGGTGTTCCAATGTATCCTTGTACACTCTGGGATAAGTGTGATACTAGCAGAGTATTCCTGGGGAGCGAGGGGGTATTTTTCATGTGCTGTGCTAGTCACTCTGACAGGAGGAGAGATTCCATAGAGACACTTGTGTTCCTAGGGCATTGAAACAAAGGACCCCAAATATTTAAAATGTCCCCTGACACCCTGAAGATATGGGTGAACCTCTGGTGGTAGCCAGAGAAAAAACTTAGCTCCCAGGAAGAGATTTCACACAGCTCTGGCAACTTACATTAACCTCTTCATAGTTCTTGACCTTTGCTCTATCCTTTGGTAAAATTAGAACACTGGTAGAGGAAATGCAGGGAAAGCTGGGAGTCTTTTGTTTTCTTTGATTGGCTAAACTGTAAATAAACATATTTTTCTTTATCAAAAAATTTCCTTATTTCTTTGAAGAAGTGGTGAGTTTGTGAATCTAAATTCCCCTGGTAACATTGAAACGGACAGTTATTACATTTATTACTTTGACTCATTGCTATTTCCTTACATAAGGTTTCTCTCTATATAAAATTATTCTTACTATAGTTTATTTAATCATGCAAGGGACACTCAGGAGACAGTAGGATTGTACAAATATTCAGGAGGCTTCTTTAGAAGGAAGGTGCTCTGGAAAGACGCCTTTGTCCCAGTTAATCTTAGGGGGATGGTCTAGCGTGAGGGACGACACACAAGAGAATACAAAAAGAGTGGAAAACAAAACCCCAACACACACATACAGAATCATCCCTGGGGAACATATGTAACCCAAATGAATGGAATTTATTACTCAAAGCATTTTCCTTTCTCTGCTGTCCTTTTCCAGTCTGCTTTATTGTAGTCTGTTGAGATTTCTAGAGGTCTTAGTTTATTTGAAACTTGGTAGGTTACCAATGAGGATGGCAGTGGGGATGGAAGTAATGGTGACCATGGTGATGGTGTTGATAGTGGTGGTGGTTGTGGTACAGAGCCCAGCCCAAGGATTGCTGAACCTGCACTGATTGCATTTGTTGAGATTACAACGGAGGGCATGCTTCCATTACGAAAATGTTTTCTTGACAGAGTTCCCACCTTTTCAGTTGGCGTTCCTGCACTAACATAAGTATGGCTGCAATCGTTTTCCTTTTTTTTTTTTATCATTCTTTGCCATGTCTTACTTAGTCACTAAATGCTATCTGCTCTGAGCAACCTTGATAGATGAGGCAAAAAGCTTGTAAATAACAGATATATTTGTAGTGCTTGCCAAATAAGAAAGTAATGTATTTTTGCTGTGGCGGTGTAACTACAACAACAGATGTCTGAACATTTAAAATATAGAAGATGTTGTAAATTAGGGCTTTGGTTATTAAAATACATGAAAATTTCTACCTAATCATTTACAATGTGGTAGAAAACAGTGACACTCACATGGTAACCTCCTGACAAGTCACCAGCTATCTGGAAGGAAAGTGAACACCTCCCTCACCAAGTAACCATTTAGAGGTTTCCAAATATGCAAAGAAGAAATATTTTGTCACTACAAAGAAAAATTAAGTAAATATAGCAATTAAATAAATAAGCAACATTGATTCTAACACAGAAAACACAAAGCTACAGTGCCATAGTACTGAAGCTAATAGAGTGGATATAAATCCAACATGCTTCATTACTTAACTGGTTTGTATCTTGTGACTGGCTTATAATTGTAACATTGTATCATTTTCCCTAGCCATTTGCAATGTTTGAAAGTTTAAATAGCTATATGTTGTTATGAGCTGAAGTTTACAGAAAAGAAGACACCTCCATGTTGAAGATTTTACAAGGCTAAGTGATCAGACTCTAGAGAGTTGAAACATTGTGGATACAGAGCCAATTATCTGGAGCTATCTTAAGTGCCTTACCAGCATTCATCATCCACCTCTGCATCTGGGATTATCAGGCAAAACGTTTTGGAATGGCCTGAGCTAAGCATGTGAGATACTATCAGAAGCTCATAGCCAGGATTTCCCCACTCAACTGTAACCCACCTATCTGATGCTCCCATGAGTGTATTTTTAAAAATGTCTTGATTTTGACCTTCTCTTTTCTAAACTACAAAAACTTCACAAAAACATTTCCATTTTGGAACACAGTATTTAGGGTGGGTTGAATTTATGTTCCTGGGTTGTGGTCACTCATGTTTGGCTTCAGAATAAGCTATCTCATTCTTTTGCGTGGACATGATGAACTATTGAAGTAATTTAGACTTTTCTCTATTAAAAGTATAATGTAGAAAAACATCTTACAACAGAAAAAGTGTAATATAGTAAAACATCTTATGCATAGCTTTGGAGACTGAATTTTTCCTTAAAACAGGCTTTCTAGTTGTGTAGTTATTTTGTGAAATAATTTAAATATTTCCTTATTGATAACTACTGTCAAATTTCAAAATATTTTGTAATTTAATGTACATAAAGCTTCATGCATATTATTTCTGTATATTTATAATTTAAGAGCTTATTATCTTCCCTTAATCATAAAATGTATTTATTTAACTGTTGGAACACCATCCAAGAATGAAGTCATGTGAGGAAATTTCTGACCGCTTGTGAGAAAACTCAAAGAAACCAAGACAAGAGTCTTATGACCTCAATTTCTTCAAAAACACAGAATTATTATTGAATTATGTCCAATTCTGTGCCCCTCCCAGGTGTAGTGGATAGGTGTGTGTTGACTTCAATTTAGTCATTACAGTTGTCTACTGTTATGTGTTTATATGCCTGTGTGGAAAAACACATTTTTGCTGCTGTTCACTATGTGTGGCTTGCCTGAAACTTGTGGCTTGACCCTGTGATTGTATACTTTATTCATGTGATTCTTCTTAATCCTCAGAGTATAAATTATCTGATGCTCTGATTAAAGTTGGATATTGTTTGAGACTTTAGTCTGCCTTACTTATTTGTTTCACTTTCCCAGGTCCCGCTGCCCGTAGAGAGGTAAACAATAAAGCCAGATATTTTCTCTTAAAATGCAAACATTTTTATTAATTTGTTGAAAATTTTATACAAGTATTCAATGTATTTCAATCACACACACACCATTCCTCCCCTCTAGCTCATTCCAGATCATCCCCATCCATGTACTCCCAAATTCATGTCCTCTTCCTTTTTTTAATTTTAATTTTTTTGAGATAAGTTTTTTCTGTGTAGCTCTGGCTGTCCTGGAACTCACTCTGTAGACCAGGGTAGCCTTGAACCCAGAGATCTGTCTCCTCTGCCTCCCAAGTGATAGGATAATAGGTGCGTACCATCACTGCCTGACCTTTTCTAAATAATCCACTGAGTCTAATTAGTGCTGCCTACATGCTCATGGGTGTGGTGGCATCACTGGAGTATGATCAACCAGGGGCCACACTTGTACAGATGGACTCTCCCCTAGCAGCTATCAGCTGTCAATACTTCCTCAGGTGGGGGCTTCTGAACTCCTCCTTCATACATGCTGAAATTTTGACTGACTTGGTCTTCTGGAAGTCTTGATACCACAGTTGCCGTACATTCAAGAGGAAATAGCAGTGTCACATCCAGAAGACACTATTTCACAACAACCCTGAGCTCTGGCTTCTACAGTCTTTCTGCTTCTCCTTCTGTGATGCCCCCTGAGCCTTGTGGGGAAGGGTGAGATATAGATGCCCTATTTATGTCTGTGAACTCTACAAATACTAGTTCTCTACACTTCACCCAGTTTCAAGTGCGGGATATCTCCCCTCAAAGTTGTGAGTTATGGGGGCCTGCAGAGACCCTCAGACAGTACAGGCTATTGCACACTTTTAGATTGCCTGCAACAACTTGAGGGTAATGTTATGGCTGAAGACACCACATACTTAGGTCAAGGGATATGGAGAAATCAAACTGGCACTGACCTGGGTACTTTCACTTTGCTAGCTAGCCTTCATAATACTGGATGGTATTATACAGGCTGCCAGGGGAGAAACGTTATTAGTATTCTTACCCAGATGTGAATCCCAAGGGCTACAATAACAATCAGCCTGGCAAGATAAGCCCATGGGTACAACAGTGGCATGAATGTTATGGGTAGAGCCAACCACATTTTGATTGAATGTAAGGCCTCCTCCAGAGGAGGGAATTCACCTGTGGCATTATAAATCTGGACAAGAACCCACAGTTGGGGAGCTAATAGGTCTTGGAGTGAACCTTCCATTGTTATAATACTAAAAGGACATATTATCAAACTGCCCTCCAAATATATATCTATATCTATAGATAAGCTCACCTATCAGTCCTTATCTGAGAGGCATCTTGGTATAGTGTATGTTAGTTGATACAGAGACTCATACTAGTCATATCAGAAGTTGGGTGGTAAACAGTAAATTTCACTTTTGCTATTGGTGACCATCAAAGGTTTTGAAAATGAAGGTAGTAATTTTTTTGGTGGGGGAGGGGAGGTGAGTGAAATTGTGATTAAAGACTTAGACCTTCAATGTAGAAAACAGGTTAAAGACTCTGGACCCAATTAGGTATTTATCATCATGAAATAAACATGTTGCTACTTATGGAATTTGGAGTACAATTACTTTCCATTATACAACTCCTTTAGGGTATAATTTTTCTTTTAGATCTCTATGTAAATTTGTTTCAATTAGACAAAGAGGAGGGTCTATTATCTGCACACATTTAATTGTAACAATACATTTTAAACTGGTTTCTTAACATTTAAACAGCCACAGGCATATAAGACAGAAATCACCAGAATATCTTTTTGGCCATGCATAAATAGTATTCAAATCGATATTTCCCTAAATGCCAGGTCCCAGAGAGCTTCCTGTGTGGAACAGGGAGCTTGGGGATTTTTGTTCATGACCTCATGGAGTACCATTCATTACCCTGGAGCCAAGAACTCAGCTGCCAAACACAGTCGCCCTGAGCCCACTGTGAGCAGAGCTGGGCTCTGATTTGTCCCTGCAGAAGGGTTGTGAGTGAACCTGTTGACTCAGCAGGGCTACCCACTCACGCTTCAGGTCTGCTCCAGAGTTAAGAATAGTGCATTCAGCTGATGCTTTACCTAGTTCTTAAGATGTACACCCTATTCTTGCCCAGTGAGTTCCACTTTCTCTCAGAAATCCTAGGATTCCACATCTGAGCAAATCCACACATGTACTTTAATTTTGTTCTGTATACACATAGATCCCCACATGGGATTCAGGCTTTGCTTTTATTGGAAAAAGAGACTTACTTGAAAAAAGGAGGTGCTCTATTCTTAAAGAGCCATAAACAAGATTTTTAGGTAATTTAGGAGACTTGTGTGTTTGTTACTTTGGGCCTTGGTATATCTTTTAATTCCTTGCTAATATTGTTATGAGTAAAAGCAAATGGACATTTGTAACGTTGTACAATGTATGCAGAGTAGTTGGCCAGGGCAGCAGGAGGCAGACTACTTACCTTGGGAAGTTGGCAGTCTAATCCGGATGGGACAGGACAATGTACATACATCCACAATAATAAATAGACACTGTTTATAACCAAGATGCAAATCACGCACCACACAAATGCAATATAAATAGTGCAAGGATCTAGGGACTCCATTTTGTGGAGCACATTTGAAAGATATGCTAGATGAAGAAGGTAGTCAGGGTGGGTTGAGAATGGTAGAGGCATACATTGGACTGTGCTGGGAAACATGTACAGGGACAGGTCAAAGAGTTGGATTTTGATTAAAAACATTAACAATCTATTATACTTTCTGAATATATATGGGAGATGACATAATGATAAACAGATTTACACGACAGTGGCACATAGAGATATTTTATAGAAGGAAACTGTGAACACAGAGAAAATAAAAAATACATGAAAGTCTATTTAATAGAGTTTCTAAGGTACTCTATTTCACAATTTGACTTATTTCATGTTCTGCTTTATTTAGGGAATACATATTAATTAGTCTTGGATATTTCCAAGTAAGACAATCAAGATGAACTACTCCTTGAGACCCCCTTCTAATAACTGCCAATATTATTCTACAGTGCTCTGTATATAACAAAGTTTAAGATCACCTTTTTTTGTTGAACTATTATTTATTATTGTGAAAGATTTTAAATCGATGTATTATGCCTAATTTATGAGTGGACTTCTGGAAATTTATGGGACTTTTAAGTCAGGATAACATAAATATGTTGAAATAACAAAGCAACTACCAACTCCTAATATTTTCCCACCCTAAGAGTTCTTTTTGGCAAATATTTATTTATGCTAAATGCCTGTTGTGCGTCATCTCAGTGACTCATTACTGTCCTGAGAACACTGATTTCATCATGAACTTCCATATTAACAAAGTAGGAGAAAAGTGCTTTGTGGATTCCTTATTGTCTCCTACAGCTTCTAATCAGAGGGTGCATGTAATTTTTAGTTATGTCTTAGTGGCTAAAGGATGTCCACCTGGCTATACCCATCTGTGAAGTGGCAGGGATGAGCTATACCGCCGTATACCCCAAATGATGGAAAGCAAGTTCTGCAGACAGTTCTAATGAGGACTACAGGGGCAGAGGCCCCTTCTCGACGTCCTCATGAGTACAGGTCAGAAAGAATAATGTCTTTTCAATGAAATTATTTTACTGCACTAAGAATTATTTCATCTACTGCTTAGGTCTAAAGGCTCTTAGGCCCAGAGCAAATTAGAATTTTAATATAAATGACAAGGTGACCCCTAACATGACTGGAATATGATTCTCCCTTATGAACTGATAAATGTGAGGAGAGTTTACAAAACTTCTGTCATAGAACTTAGTATTTGATCCACGCTTATATTCTGGAAGTTTGAGTTCCGGGAAGTGAATAGCTTTTAATGTGAATTTGGGATGGTGAAAGAATTTACTCTAACCTATAAATAATCATATGAGGATTACATAACTGTATGTTATTTATTCCTGTCTATACTGAACTATGGTTACTCAGCAAATACCAATAGATGAGTGATAAACCATTGGGGCCCCTGGTGTCTAAGGATCTCTGTATATTTAGCATATGAGGGCACAGCATATGAACTTTTAAAGTTTTAAGTAAAAGTACTCAAGTATTAGACTAAGAACCACATTTAAATTTATTTTACAGCTTTTCAGTCACAGGAGGTTAAAGATTTATCATTCCAACATAAAGTTTGGATTCCACCTGCTCCATATTGACATTTTAAATTCTTCAACAAAGCATTTGCTTAGGTGGAATTAATACGTGGTGCATAAGGATGGCCTATGGAGGATAATCCAGGTGAAGCCTGAGCTTCATACCCTTAGCCACATCTCTGGATCCCCAGTCAGTGCCTGTATGCTCCAGTGTTTGGCATCCTCAGGGGCAGCTCCTTCCCAGGAGGACCTCTGAAATTCACTGTGAAAACATGGAACATCCAAGTTCAAGTCTGTGATAGTGAAAATGAAGTAGCATAAACTTGGTATCTCACCAGTTGTTTACATATACTAATCTATTTAGACTGCAAAACCATATGTTATCCTTTGTTATGACTCAGGAAGCCTTGGGATCCTGACTTATATTTCAGTTACCAACTAAAAAGCTACTATCATTTAGAGAAGAGAGGAAAACCTGACTTATCCAACTACATAGAATTAGCAATTATGTTATTCCTGTGCTGTTCTAATGTTATTGTATCAGTATCAATAATATGAACTTCAGAATCATTAGCTTTTGTTGCTATCAGTTACATTGCTGATACTTTCAATGGTCATGAGTGCATAGATACTAATTTCACGGACTTTAGTATGATAATACATGTTAAAAGCATTTTATGTCAAGTTTCAGAAAGAAACAGAACTTTAGCATTATGAGCCAAAAGCTATTAATGGTATAAAATAGTCTTTGGGTTATACCCCTCATTTTAGCTTCCCTTTTAACCTGACTAAAAATTTCAAAGGATTGCGAATAATTAGTGGACACTAAGTAATCACAGTGCTTTTAGAAACCGCAAAGCATCCATGGCACCAGAAAGCACCTGGCTCCTTGCTGTCAAATTAGTGTTTGTATCTGAGCTGATTAACCTGGACTTCAGACATTTAAATATTCACTACTACTGGAGTCATATAAACTACCCATGCAAATGGGGGTAGCCTGCACCATTAGTGATTGTATTTACCAGAAGCATATCATTAATTTATAATAATGTACATGTTTTATATTAGTACTTTTCTAGAACTGACCATTCCATAATGAATTCCATAATGATACTGAATAGTATCTCCATTAGCACATGAGTGTGCTGTGCATATGCAAGCATGCATATTCAGGGACAGAACTTTCTGATGACTTTATGTTACAGTATATCAACTGAGTTTCCTCCTGAGTGACTCCACCAGTAGATACTACAGTTCCTTTGCTAGCTCTCAGTCAGGCTGCAAAGTAACATTTATGATCATGCCTGCCATTCCATGTCCACCTCTGGAGGCTTAAGGCCAGTGTCTTAAGGTTGCACATGATCAGCCCTTGCTCTGTTTATGCCCTGTCTAGGCTCTTCCACGCAGTATGCTATAATGCTATTTTAGGAATTTGCTTTATTATCAATTCACTGATGTGACATATGTTAAAATAATTATTTGGTTGAGTTTTATCTGAGGTAGTTCAAGTGCCCTGGGTTCGTACATAAGCAAAGCAAAACTTAATTCAGTATAACCGATGATGATTTTCCAGCACTACCAGAACATCTGGGTGTCTCTATGGAGGGACAGTCCCTTGGAATGCATTCTCTTCCATACTTCTTTGTTCTATATTTCATGGATTGATGCCATCTAATTCATGAGCTGCTGTTTACTCCCGTATATTTTTTTAATGGCTTTTATGTTCTGTAGCTTGTCTTGCAACACTTACGTGAATGCAAGCCAATGCACTTTGATGTTATAGATTAACCCAGGGGATACATGAAGCATACCATACTAGACTAGAGATATCTCAGTGCTCAGAGTAGGGCTTCTAGTCTGGTTTTATACATACAAATTCAGATAGACTAAGTGGAGAAGAGAGTTAAGTCCTCAGAAGTATTGTGGGCAGAATTAGATCAATAGAGAACTTAGGAGTGGTATAAAGATGGTCCAGAAAGGGGACACACTAGGTCATTGTTCTTTTCCTTGTATTATTAATCAAGAAATATCTCATTTTACTGTATTGTACATAGGAAAGCTAAACCTACCTATTCACACTGAAGGAGGGTGTTGAGGCCCCTATGAAGATAATTTAGATTGAAAGGAAAAATCTTCCCCACTCATTTGAGCTATCTAGCCATTCCAGGCAACTATGTGCTTTAGATAATGAATTATGCAATAATTTCTTCAATTAATCATTTCATATTTTTCCCAACCTTTTCACAAATACAACATTGGTAAAATGTAGAGGGAACAGATACATGTTTCAGAAACTGAAATCTCTTTTGGATTTCTATGTTACTATTCAAGTTGCACCTAGTTTCCTCTGGGAATAATAAGATTTTGTATACACTATGAATATGGATCAATTTGTTTATTGTCATTGGCACTGTGCCTAATATTTGCTATATTCTCTTAGAAATCCCTTTCACATTTAGGAAGATTACTGATCATTTGCAAAGGGATAATATTTGTGTTCTTTGACATTTTACCCAGCATTAATTCTTTTGTTTTGTAGTAGCATGCTCCAGATGGAGACAGAACATTTTGAAGTCTAGACCAGTTTCCTCTGACAAGGAAGTTAAGATAAGATGTACTGGGTGTAATTTAAAGGAACCATACTTGATGGGATCTGCAATGTATGCATTCATTATCAGCCGCTGGAGGATTTATAATATTCTTAATCAAATGACAAAGTCACAGTATGGAAACTCAGAAGACCTTTGGGGGCTGTTCCATCTTCTGATTTTCCCTCTGTGGAGAGCCTGGGCTTTATCCACTGAACTTGCCCTTTGCCCATAACTCACTGAGCACTGCATGGAGCAATTTGTGTTATTTAGGAAGGAGGAGATAAAGGTTAATTTTTTTTCTTTTTTAGATTTTTACTTAATTGGATATGCAAAGAGAAGAAAGATTTTTTTTTCTCAAGTTGTTTACCCTTTCAACTCTAAGTAGCATGAACACATTCAATAAAGAGTTGTAAATAGATGTTTCCTGTCCAGCATGTATCTCTACTAAAATGAAACAGTCTTTTGCATATTACATCATAAAGCATATTACAGGCATACCACACAATCCTACAGGGCAAGCAATTATAGATCTAATTGGACACAAAGATATGCTAAATAAACAGAAAGGGGTAATGAGGACCCCAGAGACAGGTTGCATACTGCTTTTTAATAATGAGAAAGGAACAACAGCTGGAGTGAGACATTGGATAATAGAAAAGAAAAACTACTGAATTAAATCAGCCTGTATACTTTAGAGATGTGCTGACTTCAGAATGGAAACCAGGATATGTGTTACGTTGGGAAAGAGGTTTTGCTTTTGTTTCCACAGGAGAAGAAAAACTATGGATACCATCAAAATCGATAAAGATTAGATTTGAGCAAGAGAGTCCTTTTGATTAGAAGAGGTGATAGTTCATCAACCAGTGTGACCGTTCAATCTAAACTAACCTATAAGACTAACAAATGCTTTGCATTTGATCAGATATAACTTGCCAAAAGGGAAACTTCCCAAAGTTAGGCTTGGGGCAGGGTTTTGTTTTTTTTCTTTCCAGGAGAATGAAGGAATCCAGCTAAGGAATCTGAAGACCATTGAACAAATGAGACATCTGAAGAAAAAGGACAAATTATCCAGAGAAAATATCCCAAGAAAAAGAGCAAATTGGCTTATTGGTATATCACATTTCCAACAGGATAAAATTTCATAAATCTTCCCTAATGTTTGTTTCTGCTGTTCTCTACAAACACATAATGAAAATAGTCTTTTTGTAGTCCCAGTTCAATTAAAAATTAAAGCTGGCTTTGGAGTTGGAGCATGGCTCTCTCCTTCTCTAAACCCAAGCATGCTTGTTAAAAGTAAAATCTAAAATCTCTGTCTCATGTCAGAAGAGCCACCTGATATGGGACAGAAGAAAAAACAAAATTAAGGGACTATTCTATTGCCACTAGTCTCATAATCCTTTGGTTTTATTTTGAACCTTTAAAGTTTTTCTTAAGGTATAAATATTATCTCAATATTTATAAAATTAATATATATATATTTTAAACTTTTTGTCATGATATTAATGGTCATATATAGAACTAATTCTAGAAAAAGGCTTCATTTAGCTTCCTGGGCATGATTTCAGGTTTGAATATCTACCAGGTAGCTAGGAATTAAGTATTTGAACTTTGGATGTACATTACAAATTATGGTCCTTAAACTTTTTTGAGATGTGGTGCATGTGACATTTAAAATGTTTAAGTTTTCTGCAGTGAACCATGACCATGCCTAAGAGTGACCTTTGAAGTCTTCATAAGGAGGATGGGACCCCACAACAATGATTCAACATGGACTATGGTAATTCTACTGAGCTGACAAACACCACTTAAAGATCAGCTTTGATGTAAAAACTGCTCAGGACAACTTCAAGGTGGCTAATTGAAATGGTCCAGCCTCACAGACTACTCTAGCCAGGACTTGATATAAGCCCTGCACTTTCCCATTACACAGAGACTGGGAAACAAATTATACAGTTAGTTCTCCCAGGACTTGACAATTATCCCGATTTATTCAGGGCACCCTAAAGATGCTATCACCCCCAGACAGCAGGAAATAATTTTAAGAACATGACACCCACATTCTCAAGAGGTAAGGTGGATGGTTTTTGATCATTCAGTGGGTTATGGATATTTGTCATCATTTAGGAGGGTTGGTTAAAAGTTATTACTGATGATGGTCAGGAAAAAAGCTGAACAAAGGAGATTAGATTCAGGGATCTTGTTCTGAAAAGAAAAAGGGTGATATAGAAATGATAGGATAAAGGAGTAGATTATTGAATCTACTTTAATCCAAAAACCAACTATTAATCTTACATTTTACATTGGTATGGATTTTGGTTTATTAATACAAGTTTAAAGTTAATTTTGTTATACTGTGTGTATATTTCTACTCTTGTTTAGGATATTATGTTTATGGAGCTCATTTAAAATGTATATAATTAAGAAATACAGATTAATAGTTATCTATAATAGCAAACTTATAGTCCTGTTAGTTAGGTTTTCAGAATTATACAGAGATATATTTCAGATAGATAGGCAATCTTCAAACACTTCAAAGACCTACAGAATATGTCATTTAAAATGTTTTAAGAACTTAGACTTTTCTTGACAGTGAGACACATCTGCCCCTGGCAGCACCAATTACTTCAAAGAGGATGATGGGCATCAAAGAAACTCTATATGGAGTTTTTTTTCATTATGGCAAAAGCAATCCACGTGGGCAAAAAAAAAAACTGCCCTTACCTCAATTGCTGACAGTTACTGGACCATCAGAATGAAAGATAGGTGACTGCTGAACTTTGCCAAGACAAGGCAGGTCAATACTTCAAAATTCTCTGCTTTACTGGAAAGTCTGTCAGATATGCTAGGCCTGTAGGTCAGAGTTGGATACCCAATGTTACAGAAGAACCTTGGGTGACTCTACAGGCAGCCAGCTGTTTCTGTCATTTCTTAATTTTGGAAGTTGTTTGCTCTGCACTTCCTGTTTACTCAGGTAGTATTATATCCTTCTCAGGCCTTGGACAGAGTTGAAGACTACATAGTTATAGTTTTACTTTTTAACAAATTCAGAAAAGACACTCACAAAAGAGGTGTAAAGTGTGTAAGGTTGAGGGACATAAAAAGATAGTTTTGGGTTGGTAATACAAGTTAGGATGGCAAATGAATTAGGTACCTCACCAAGAGAGGATAGGTAATAGAGTATTTTCTCTGAATTTGTCAAATGCCAATGGACTAGACATTGTTAATGTATTTATTAATGCCTGCAAGTATTTGTATATAGTTTTTGTACTAATTGTGTATAGTTTTTCTATGTTAGTTAAAACCTTTGCTTTTATATTTAGACAAAAAAGGGAAAATGTTGTGTGATATTTTGATTGTGTTCTGACAAATAAATCTTTCTTGGGATCAGAGGGTGGGGCTAGCCACTAGTTAACTATAGAGGTCTGGAGGTCTGTACAGAGAAGAAACAGGAAGTAATAAGGCAGGGCAGAGACAAGGTCTTGCCCTCTTTTGGTCATAGGAGTGGGAGAAGTAGAAAGTCACTGGTGGCTGCTCTTCTGCTTCTCTGGTCTTTCAGGTTTTACCCCTCTATCTGACTTCTGGTTTTTATTGATAAGATTACTTAGATTAATGCTTCAAAGGGAATTTCAGGGAATATTTCTGGCCTTCCCTGAAATTTGAGTACTCTTCCAGCAAGTCATAGAGATTTGAGTCTAATTAAAAACTGGGTCAATCCCACTGAAAACTTATGTTAAAATCTTGAGAAGATAAATAAACCAAAAAACATTCAGTACACTCAGAACACTGCTTTTCAAGTAAAACATCATTACATGTTTTGAAGGCGGTCCAGATGTTTCCTGATACTTGCTGATTGCCTCTTGCTGAGACAGAATAACTGATGGCAGGCAAGATATGGTCAGAAGTATTTACTCCATGGCAGGCAAGAACTAGTCAGAAGTATTCACTTCATTGCAGTCAAGAACTAGTCAGAAGTAGTCACTCTACAGCAAACAAGATCTAGTCAGAAGTATTCACCTATCTTTGAAAATACCATATTTTTTGGAGGAAAGGCAAGGTCAGATACTAGTGACCAGCACCATTTAAATTAGAAGGGTACAGTGGATAGAAAGGAGAAAGTAGGCTGGACCATCTGTGTTTCCCTTGGATACAGTGGGTGATGGCTAATAGTGGCCCCAAAAGACACCTTTATCTGGATTCTGCTATTTCCTCATTGGTTCCTGAGTCCAGTTGTGTTGAATGCTAGTGAACTCTCTTCATTTCTTCATATCGGCCTATTGTCTTTCACCACTTAACGCTCACCTGCACCATATCAGCCAGCACCCTCTCCTCTTTGGCTGTTTTCCTGTCTGCTCTAGCAGAGATGTCATCCTTTGTTTCCAGGATGAGTTCAACCTGGCTGAGGAGAAATGCTCAAGATGCTTTAATGCCCCACATAGAACATTTTTAGTTTGTACAATCAGGGAATCCAAAGACATTGAAAAGGAGAGACCCTTTAAGAAACAAAGGAGAACTACCTAAGACATTATTTTGGAGGAATGTAGTTTTTCCTACTCTCAATCAACCACATAGTTGATTTGAATTTTAGATTTTGTATTTTTTTGCTGCTCAGTTCCTTCCTAAAGCTTCCATAGAAGAATCGTATTTGTGGCAGCACAGGTTATCGATTTCTCTTGCTAAATGTTACTTGGGATTGAGTCACATGATCAGAAAGTACTGAATATTTTTGTGAGTTATACTCAATACTTTGTCCCTTAGACATCATATATAACCCATCTTTTATGAAGCATATTTTCACATGTTAAACATGACCTATATTTGATTGTCCAGCAATTTCACTCTGTGACATATAAACATTTAAGACATTTGTACTTTTGAACAGGAGATGTATACCCAATATTCACACTGTCATTATCTATGCTCACTAACACTAAACAGCCCAGATATCAACCAGTGAGGGAGTAAACAAATAGGCTGCCCGGAACAATTTTTTTTATATACACTGTAAATATATATTACTCTCATTGATTAATAAAGAGCTGACTGGCCAATAACTAGACAGAATTTTCTGGGCAGAGAGGATGCTGGGAGGAAGAAGGGCAGAGTCCCAGGAGTCTGGGGAACAGTGAGAGAGATGCAGCAGAAGCAGAAAATGCACATGCCAGTGCTGAAAGAAGGGGTGCTGCCATGTGGCAGAGGGCAGGTAAGAAATATGGGTTAATTCAAGTTGTAAGAGCTAGTTAGTAAAAAGCCTAAGCTATCGGCCAATCATTTATAATTAATAATAAGTCTCTGTGTGGTTATTTGGGAGTGGGCAGGTGGGACAGAAAAGTCTGCCTACAGTAAGCAGTGTTGTAGTCACACGTGGAAGTAGTAAGACAAGCATAGTAAGTGACTTACGGCAATGAAAGTACAGACGGTTCTTAGCAATGTAACATTGAAAATGTAACTCTTAAAATTATATACTAAATAACATCCATAGGTTTTAAGGTTGAAAACAACTGAAATTAAAAAAATAATGGTTTAGGAATGGCTTTAAATACATATACAAATGAAAGGCACCAGGTAATAATAAGTGGTGGTGGGGGGTATGCGATTTCAGAGTGATTACAGCTTTTAGTAGGAGGAAGATGGACTGAGTTGAGTTGGGATTGTACACTTGGTAGAGATTAATGCCAAGTTCCCACCTCTGGTAATTAGACGTAGATTCACAGATGCTTATTATATTATTAAACCAACTCTCATTCACTCACTGACTAGAAACAGAACAAAGAACAAAGTTCAGCACACCTTCCAGACTCTACTGTGTTTAATGAGGGCCCAGTGGAAATTTCTTTACCCTCAGACCTGAGGAATCTGAGCCTCTTTTGAAATTTCTGTTTTTCTATTGCATTAAGAATTTTCTTTGCTTTGACTTCTGGCAAGGTTACACTTTGGATTTACAAGCCATCTTCAGTAATTACAGAGGAACTAACGTTATATATTTCTATATCTAACTTGAATCCTTGTTTTATCTTATCATTCTATCTTAGTATTTCTTAGTCTTGATTTCTCAAACATAGTATAAAAAAAATCTCATTTTATTGCATTATTTCTGTAAGCCTTAAAAAATTCACTTCGGCCAGATAGAGGGTGGTAGTAACAAAACATCAGCCTATTATTGGAAAGAAGGCTGCATTCCTTTTGAGAGAGATGGGGCTTGGTCACAGGTTGTTACTGCATGAGACTCCTGTGTGTCTTCTGCAGTTCATCAAAAGAGAAGTGGGCACCTTTGCCAGAATAAGTCTCAAAGAAGTGTGCCATGCGGGTTCTACTAGATTATTTACTATTGTGAAAATGTTATGTTAGTCTCTAGGATGCCCACCACACTGTTGTGGTCACACTCAGCAGCACGTGGCTTCACACTGCTGTGGTCACACCCAGTAGCACCTGCTTTCACACTGTCAAAGTCATACACACAAGTACATGGTTTTTAGAGTTTGTAATAAGGAACGAAAGTTAAGCTCCATTTTCAGAGAACTTGACAATTTAGCAGAGGTTGAAAAGCCAATGCCCAAAAGAGAATTACCTTTTCTTCTGGGCAGACATGACTATTCATAAGGCTCAAATCTATGTTACCAGAGCTAATGTTTCCTTGGGTCATGGTTGCTCAGTAACAATGGGTTGACTGTTTCTAGTGCATAATTGTCCACATTGGCAAATCATCTAACAAGAAAACTATAGGTTTTCCTTCATGGTTTCCCCTGAAGATAGTTAATGGTCCAGATTGAGAGTCATATGCTATAAATTTTAGAGAAGTAATATGCCCCATTAGCTACTTATTGAGTTTATTTTAGTACATAAATTAATTAAATAGAATGGCACCTCTCAAAACAAATGAAAGCAAAACTTTATTTTAAACACAAATTTATTCATTTAAAAGATGCTTAACTTTTTCCTTCATATTGCCATGTATAACATTATCTTAGCTGTTTTAAGTGAACAAGTAATTGCTAAGTATTTTTGGTATATGAAACAATTTTGTAGGGAAAGACAAATGTAAGTATATTATAGAAATGTGATGGCATAGAGAAGTATAAGGTGGATGGAGTCACTTTTTTGATAATTAAAGAAGCTCCTCCCCCCTTTTAATTCAGTAAGCACATATTCTGTTTTGCCTGGATTGTTCCAGTTTATACCTCTTAGCTTGTCTTGGGATAACTATTGTTATAATTTTATGGGTCACTAGTACTCTCAGAAGTTATAGTTATATGGGTCATTTGTACTCTTAGAAGTATCCTAGTATATATCCTAGTATATATATGTGCTTATCTTATTTAGAGAGAAAATAGTAATCAAGCTTGTGTTTGAAGATTGGATATCATTTCAACATGGAAATTAGAATAGGAGAACTGAAGCTTGAAGACATTAGGGCCAATTAAAAGACTATCACAAATAGTCATGGTTAGAAAAAAAATTAAGTTCCGAATTAAGGTAGTGACAATAGAAATAAAAATAGACATCAAAGGATAATATAGAAAACATGTAACATTTCAGAGGCTGGGGAATGGCTCAGTTGGCACAGTACTTACTGCTCAAGCACTGGGATCTGAGTTAAAATCCCCAGCATTATGTCAAAAGCCAGGCAAGATGAAGCACAGATATAACCACAGTGTTGGGAACTGGAGACAGTGGATCCAGCAAGCCCATCTAAGCAAAAGAGTGAACTTCTGATTCAATGGGAGACCCTATCTCAAAAAATAAAATGGAGAGTGATAAAGATTCCCAAAGTCGACCTCTGGCTGCCACACATGCATACATGGTCAAGTACATTTGTAAAAACCGGTGTATACACACATATAACACAATAATACATGATCCAGTACATTTGTAAATACACACACACACACACACACACACACACATATATATATATATGCATATAGCACAGAGGGGAAAATATACTATTTCAGAATATGGTATATATACAATGAATTTTATTTGGTCATAAGGAAAAATTAAATAATGTCAGTTATAATAAAGTGGATGGAACTAGAAATCATTATGTTAAGCAAAATAAGGCAGACAAAGAAACTCAATAAATATTATGTTTCCTTTCATATGTAGAACCTCAATTTCTGTGTGTGCGTGTGCATGTGTGTGTGTGTGTGTGTATGTGTGTGTATGTGTGGATTTATATTAGAATGGAGACTGTGAGAAGGAAGGAAAATATGTAGGCAGATGGTAATGAAACACCTGTGATTTAAAAGCAGAATGGGGCTATTTGACGAGATGAACAGAACCAGCAAGAGGTGGGCAGGAGACAGAAAGGGTGAGTAGAGAGTGTGAGGGAAAACAAGAACTGACCACCCCCCCCACACCCATAATGAAGCCCGTTGCTTTGTATACTAACTTTAAAATTAATGAAAATAGACAAAATATGTAGCATTTCAAGAAGTTTCTCTTACCTTTTTGACCTCTATGTAGTTTTATTTACTTTAAATATAGTTTCTCCAAATACGGTGACAGATGCCAGTAATCTTAATACTTGAGAGATGGAAGCAGGAGGATCAGGAGTTCAAGGCTAGCCTTGTCTACAGTGAGTTTGAGTCAAGTCTGAACTACATGAGACTCTACCCCAAATCAATTAATCAATTAAACAAAGAAAAAAAGATTTAGGCAAAACTTCAAGCATTTTACAAATGTGGATTGCTTTCCATGAGTTTGTTTTTAGTGTTCAGAATGATGTTCATTTTTCCATGTGAATGACATTAAGGGCACCATTAATACCTTGTCCAACATTGGGAAACAGAATACATTTTAACCCCAAATAAATCCTGAGTTAACATAAGCCTGTGTCTACCTGGAGGGTGGAATGTGATACAGAGCTGAGACAGTGTCAGGGTGAAAGTGCTTAGATATTTTGGGAGAAATCAGGAGCTTTTGGTTTGAACTTGATGCACAGCATCTTTAATTCTCAGCTTATTTAGAACATGACTGGTTTTCAGTCTAAGTTAAAGCTTTGGAAGGCAGCTATGCTGCCTTTGAATAAAACAGGCATTGAAGGAAAAAGCCTTAGGAGTTTCTCTAGTTCTTCCAACCTGATAAAGAGCTGGCTTGGAAGAAAGGAACAGAGCGATTTTCCTTAACTACTCAGAGGCCATTAAGTCAGGATGTGTTCCCCAGGTCTGTCTTAAAGTTGTAACACTCTTCAAGCACTGAATGACTCGTAAAGTATGCGGCAATATTAGATTTGTGCTCTCCTGGTCTGCCTTTACCCAAATGGCCTGATTGCTTTTTAAACTGCCTTTCCATGACTACTGCACGACTAAGCAGACATTTTGTTCTTTGTAGAATCTTAAGGAGACAGACTTTATCTACTTATGCAGGGCAGGATCTGGGGAGCCCAAACAATTAAGGAATATAATTATGCCTTGGTAACCATGGGATTGCTCCAGGATCTATCCCATACCAATATCCACACATACAGATGTTCTCTATTTGGAATGATATTTGCATTTAGGACATGCTTATACTCCAATATACCTTAAACAATCTTTATATTACTTATAATGCCCAACACCAATTAAATATTATATAAATAGCTGTTACAGTGTGATGTTTAAGGAAGATGATGAGAAACAAGTCTATATATGTTTTTTTAAGACTTGAAGATTGCCAAATATCTTCAATTTGTGGTAGTCGAATCCATGCAGAACTGGCATACATGGAGGGCTCAGTGTAATGAAGATAATAGACGTTGTTTCTGAAATATTTAGGAATTTGGTAGAGAACATTTTCTGTTGACTGGACTAATTATCTGAATGATTCCCATTAATCTTTTGTGCTCCTTGTTGAGCACAGATACAGCTAAAATATCCACCCATGGCTTGCTACTGTCTTCTGTACAGTACAGAACAACATCTATTGCTTTATGATGACATGTACTTTCTGCTGGGCACACAGGGTAAGGATGCTGGGATTTCCCCCACCAATCTTAGACTCCACTTAAGAATATTTATTGAATTATTCCTCAAACTAAATCTCACTATAATGAAAATGTGGCAGAAATTAAATTAACAGTTCATGCTTACCTAACTTAAGCAAAAAGTAAAAGCAGAGTTTCATTGGAGAAAAAAAAACAGCACAAAGTATGAAAATGCATACTCCTTATTGAGTACCATCACATGTAGACTTTTTTTTTTACATGGATAATGCAAACCATTCCTCACAGCAACTGTCAGAGAGGTCTTACTTCTGCTGCTTTCTAGTGAGCTAGCAGTGATGCTTAGGCTAAGGTTGGATCCACGCACTGGTTTGTTTTGACACTTTGGTCTCCACCAGGCTGTAGCCCAAAGAGCATTTTGAACAGGAGAGGTAATGAGGTTGGACTGAGCATGTACATTGTAGAAATGACCTCATCTGCCTCTTTCTGGAGAGTTCTTTTTTTTTTTTTTTTTTCCTGTATTGCTGGTCACTTTATTCTAACAGGTCTCATGCAGAGACAGGCTAGCACTTCAACTCTGCAGTGGAAAATGTGGGAAACCCCCCATACTCATCCTTGCAAACAACACACATGGAATTTATTTGGTTCTGAGAAATAGCACTTGAGGTGTTTATGTGTAGGATAGCTAAGCAAAGGGGTGTTGGTTTTGTCATTCCTAGAATGAAAACAAAAAGGAATTCCTGTTGGTCCCTCTAAGTATTCCTTTCACTATTAATAAAACAACATCATGTTGAATTATCATCAGGAGTGAGGTATGGATTTACATAGAGCATTTCCCACCAATAACCAGCTTGCTTTTGAGATCCTGAAAATAATTTTTAAAAATCAAATTTAGTAAACATCTTACCAACTTATTTTTCCCCAGCCTTGTGTGTCTCAACTGGAAGTTAAAAGGGCTTTAGGAGGTTGCCTATATAAATATTCCAACCTTGTTTGCTTTTGAGCAGATATATGTACATTTTGGAAAAATCTTAACTGGTGTATAAAACCGTGACACGCCATGTTCTGAAACATGTGACCAGAATCTTGGCTTTAAAAATAATTGATTTTGGTAATATTAAAGAGAGCTGATTAGAGTATGACTTCTTGTCAGGCTCATCCATCAGGCTTGGACTAATCCTAACTTTTCAATATTTATTGAGTGGATTAACATTATAGAGGAAGGAAATACTCAAGTGAATAACATGGGAGAAGTTGACAAGTCTTTGCTTCGGTGTGCTTGAGTGCTCAATGTTAACTGCTGTCCTTAGCCTAGATTGCTCTTGCGCCTACCTCAACTATTACTTTGAATTGGGTATCTTCTCTCCAAAATTGAAATATGGATCTAAGCAGCCTATTCTTACCACTCGCTTCTCCAGACCCAGTGTTTTAATTGTTTTCCACGAATTTGAAAGATGAGTATTATTTTTATGTCCCACATAAATAAAACCCACTCATTTTTCTAGCATATCACGCAGAGTTCTCATAAAACGAGGAGGATTTACCTGGAAGCCAAATACCTTACATAATAGACATAAGTGAAGCAAAATGCTGAAGGCATTTAAAGAAGGTGCTGGACAGTAAAGAGAGCAGGTATGTGGGTGTGACAGCCAATCTTGGTTGTCAATTTGATACACCAGGGAAGAGGGAACCTCAGTTGGGGAACTGCCTCCATTGCATTGACCTGTGGGCATGTCGGTGGGACAGTCTTGGTTTCTAATTGATGTAGTAGGGTTAGCTCACTGTGGGTGATGCTACAGCTTAGCAAGTGGACCTGGGCTGTATAAGAAGAAGCATAACTGAGCAAGTCAGGGGAAATGAGCTAGTATACATTGGTTCCTTCATGGTGTTTATTTCAGTTCCTGTCTTGGCTTCCTTTCCTCAGTGACAGGCTGCAACCCATAAGCTGAATAAACCATTTCCTCCACAAGTTCCTTGGGGTCAATGATCATACCAATAGAGAGGCTAACTAGATCAGTGGGTTACTGGAGATGCTGTCATGGTCAGGATCACAAGTTTGACGTCAGAGACAGACAAAAAGAATGCTTTTTGTCTGCTTCCTGTGCATTTCATAAATGCTTCTTTTTTAAGACAAATCCCACTAGATGATGATGATGATGATGGTGATGATGATGATGATACTATGTGGTAGGCACCAAGTTTCTTTCCAAACTTAGTACCAATAGAACCTATGAGGTAAAAGCCATCATTATTACCACATCATCAGTGAAGATTTGGAGGCATAGAAAGCTCAGGAGCTATTACATTTGGAATTTGGGTTACTGAATCTGTAAAGTGTAGCATCCTCTACACTTTAATTTTCCTATTACCACATCCAGTCAGAGCTCTGGATGATATTGCTGATGGAGCCATGGTTTTGGTTTCAAATCTTGATTTTTCCATTCTTATCATTATATTATTTTCTGCTTGTTTACCAAGTTACTTACTTTTGCTGATTTTCCAACCATCAGGGAGAATATATTAACTTCGCATCACAGTACAGTGGAACAGCAGCATCCTGATGAGTTCATGAGCTCTTTTCTCATGGGTAGCCATGTGATCTCATCTGATTTGTGGTGAACAAATGATTCTGCACAATCACTTGTCATTATCTTGATGCCCTATTTTGCTTAACAAGATTTAGATTTAGTTATGGCCCAGCAGTCAAGAAAACTTGCAAAGTCTTTAGAGTTGCACAGCTCTGGGAGCAAAAATAAAATGCTGTAAGAACAGCTTCCTTAGCATGCCAGGCCATCCAGCCTGAGCTGATTGCTGCCAGTGGTCAGCTGCCTTGAGCATGGTTCTTAATCAAAACCAAAATATTGCACTTAGCCACCCAGACCCGGAGGAGGAGTGCAGATACATTCTTCAATATTTAGGAGGTAGGATGAAGGAAATAATGCTCAAAGATTCTAATGGGACTGTACAGTGATCCATCTATAAATATGGCTTGAACATGGGATAATTGTTTGGATTTGGACAGAAGAACAGGATTACTTAGAGGACTTTCTTGCAGATGGGGCACGGTTGGCATGTGCATATATTTGTATGCTGTTTGGTAAAAGCCTTAATGGATCCACACTATTTATGACAGTCAGTACTGAGCTATCTAAAGGCTGTGATTAATTTAATAGCAAATTCACTTAGAAAAAAGGTGCACCATCATATCTGCTTGGTGATTCTTTTTAGTTTGAGAGTTACTGGTGGTAAAGATCAATGAACCAAGAGATTTGCCCATTTTACAGCCTTCTTCCCTTTTCAGGTGTGGTTTACTGCATGTCGTATCCTGTGCCTTCAGCATTTGTGAATGCAAGGTGCCTGGCAACTTCAGGATGGAGAGGTGTCGAGGACCTAGGCTGGTGAGGATACTGTAGCCTCCTGATACCTTTTGTATGTATGATTTCTGACTCAGAAATGGTGTTGCGGAGATGGGATAGCAGACAGCTGTTTAAGCAAAAGTGGAAAATTGGCCTAAAGGGAAACTGCATCTCACATAGAAGCTGAAGAAAAAGGCAACTCCTAGTAAGAGGGATCTCAGGATTGGGCTCTGTGTAGTGATGAGAAAATCATTTACTCTCTGTGAGCCCGGTTAAAACAAAAGTAAAACTCTTTCTTTTTCAGATCCTATACATCTTCCAATTTTAAAAACAAAATGTCGTAAGGATTCGACAGAGGTTTACTGTGAGAACCGAACAAGATAGCATGCTGGGTGGAGTGTGCAAATCTGTTCTTATCCAAGCAGTGGGCATGGAGTTGTGCTAAGCCTTTCAGAGAGGAACTGTGTGATCCACATGTAAACTCTCACCTCAGGCCAATCAGACAAAGCAAGCAACCTCCAAACAAAAAGAATTTGATTAACCTAGACCAAAAATTGTTTTTATAAAGGCCGGGAGTAATGCTTACCATTTAACAGGACATCCAGACCACTGGTTTTCTGATTTTGCTGTCATTGGCATTACCATAGAGATTTAAAACAATCTGTGTAGAGATTCTGATTTCATTACATGTGTCCAGTACTTCTTATGAAAGGAGCCATGGTGCTTCTCAGATTTGATTCCATCGGAAGCACTCTTGAGGCCCACCCTCGATGCTTTGATTCCTTACGTCTAAGGATGGGGATAAGAACTAACAGTTCATTCAATTTTATATGACTCTGGTGTCTGCCTATCATATGTCAGAGCTAGCACCCAGACCACGTATGGTGTAATGCTTATGGCATTTGCTGTGATGTAATCCCTGTCGTATTTCATGTTTTTCTGGTTAAAAGAAGAAGATAGACTCAAAAGTCTGTTCTTTGCTCAGCAAATAGGAAGATTTTTCTATAGCTAGGAAAAAATCAAAACTTTGTTGTTGTTTTTGGCCACAATATGTGGGCAAATGAACACAATACCATTTGATTAAATAGAACTGGTAACAGAAATAACCCATCTTATACAAAGGATGTTTGCTTGCAAGTATATTAGCTTGAAATTGTCCTCTCAGAATAGAAGGTATCATTTGATGGACACCTGGTAAGCAGTCGTGTGTTCAACAAAATGGATTTTTGAAAGAAACTTTTAGATTTGAAAAGGAACTTGGATTCCTTTTCTCTGCAGATGTCTCTGTGAGCAACAGAATGAATGATTCACCTTTCCAAATCCTTGGTGTCAAAATAACTAAAGCAACACAGCATAATTTTCAGAAATAGAATCCTATTAAACTTTCACAGCCCATGGAAGATGCCATTGTGAAAATGTGCAGAATTGATCATCACATCTTTATTACTTGTAGAGGTTTAGAAGGGCACTCAAGGTTGATTTGGGTGTTAAAATGTATGAATTCTCTCTTCCCAGAAGAGCATAAATCCTAAACGTTCATGAGCATCCCTTACGGCAGACTCTAGGGTCTCAGTCACCTTCAAGTTAGGAAAATGAGGAACCTGCCTTGTCCATTTCTTTCCATGGGTGGATGGCAGGGAATTCTGTGCATATATGCAGGGATAGCACCCAGACTGGGAAGAACTAGAATTGTTCTAGCTAATCAGCTTTTTTGCATCATAAGTATATTTTATGGTGAAAGATAGAAGGCTCTTTGCCTCTTTGCCAGGGCATTCTTTTCTTCTTGCCATGCTGTGTCAATCACAGATTGCCTGGGAAAGGTGCTTTTATATATCCTTTTATATATTCTACTTTATATATAAAGTAGAAATAAAGGGATATTTCAGTAGAAAATATTTATAGCTGTTAAACTTAGTTTTTTTTTTTTTTTTTTTTGGTTTTTCGAGACAGGGTTTCTCTGTGTAGCTTTGCGCCTTTCCTGGAGCTCACTTGGTAGCCCAGGCTGGCCTCGAACTCACAGAGATCTGTCTGGCTCTGCCTCCTGAGTGCTGGGATTAAAGGCGTGCGCCACCACCGCCCGGCAAACTTAGCTTTATACAACAAGATTAAAATCATCAATGTATGAACTTGTCTTTGTATTGTAAATATCAAAGCAAACTGTTGTAGGTTTTTGTTTTCCATTTGGAGTTGGACAGGTGTTCATCTGTAGGCTTTTTTAACCAGAATCATATTACTGCAGATGCTGCTGCTTAACAAAAGGATATTATTAAACAAAATGGAGAAATGTTAATAGGACAGAAAGGGGGATCTTATACTACAAAGCAGGTACTGTAATACATATTACATAGGCTATAATATTCAAAAGGCATTTTAGGATGCCCTTAAATAGGACTGTAAAAGAACTATACAAAATATAAAACAAATATCAAAGTGACATCGTAGGTACAGTCAGATTTTATTTTTACATTGCCTTTATAATGAAATAGCATTAGGTGCCACAGTCATATTTTTAGATGGGGTCTTCAGGTGCTTGTTGAAATCTTCACACTGTGAGAGACATTGATAGGATGGTAGTACACACCAGTCTGACTCTTTCTGGGAGGTTCTTGTCTTCATCTTTGAGAACAGCATTCTCTTGGCTAGTGGTAGTACTAAATACAGATGAAAACAGGGTTTGTACTTCGTTGCTTAGGGAGTAAGAGTAAGAAAACTGCCCATGTTAAGTACATATGTAGTTCTCTTTGAACATTTTGATTCACATTTGGCTGGGGATGCAGAGGCCCCCCTATATTATAAAAGTAATTATTTCTCTTCTTCTCTCCAAGCAGGGAGTTCATTTTCTCCACTTTTTTTGGGGGGTGGGGTGGGGTGGGGTCATGTGTGAGAAGAGCCAGGAAAGAAATCTTCAACATTCTTCGGATACATGGGATTTGCTTGTTCTCCTAAAACAATGTTCAATGCTGCTACCCAGAATTTGCCTTTCTAACTTAGAAGAAAAGTCCCATTCCGGAGGTTTTGGGTCATTTCTCACTTTGAGAGAAATGTTAGCTCTATTTCTAATTCTCCTAGTGTGTCTTTTCATCAAGGCCTTTCTTTCTCTGACAGCTGAGCTACTTTCCTTTCAGGTGTGTGTTTACAGAGACACACTGTTTCTTCACCTGCCCCTTTCTTTGTCCATACTCCAAACATCCGATACCATATTTCCTTCTCTCAGCGCTTCCAAAGATTGTTTCCTTCTGCTCAGAATGTTCTTTTTCAATTTAATTAACATTTTTCATTTATTTTACCTACTGATCACAGTTTACTCTCCCTCCTTTCTTTCTGTGTCCCCCATGTCCCCCCCTTCCCCATCTATCCTCTCCCCATCCACTCCTCTGCCTCCGTTCAGAAAGGGCCAGGCCTCTCAAGGGCTCAAACAAAGCATGGCACCTCAAGTCGAGGCAGGATTGAGCTCCTCCCCTTGCTTCAAGGTTGGGCAAGGTAATCTAGCATGGGAAACAGGTTTCCCAAAGTCAGCAAAGGGACTGGGACAGGTCCTGGTCTCACTGCTAGGAGCCTTACAAACAGACCAAGCTACACAACTGTCACACACACACACACACACACACACACACACACACACACACACATGCACAGAGGGCTTAGGTCAGTCCCATGCAGGCTTCTTAACTGTTGGCCCAGACTCCATGAGCTCCCAGGTTCCTCTGTCATGACCTTGACCGGCCCCGGCTCTTACAATCCTGCTTCTCTTTCTTCGGGAGGACTTCCAGAGCTTGGCTCAGTGCTTGGCTGTGGATTTCTGCATCTGCTTCCATCAGTAACTGGGCAAAGGCTCTCTGATGACAATTAGGGTAGCCACCAATCTGATACTGGAGATGGCCAGTTCAGGCACCCTCTCTACTATTGCTAGGAGTCTTAGCTGGGGTCATCCTTGTGGATTCCTGGGAGTTTCCCTGGCACTTGGTTTCTCCCTAAGCCTGAAATGGCCCCCTCTATCAAGATATATCTTTCATTGCTCTCCCCCCTCAGTCCCACCCCCAATGCCTCCTGTGCCCAGTGGCACATGCCAGTAGGATCTGCTGAAGGAGGCAGAGGCAGGAGGATCACAAATTCAAGGTCAGCCTGGGCTGCCCAGAATGTTCTTCCCTTCTTCTCTCTCTGTTCTTTTTCTTTGCCATTCCCTTTGCTGTTTAAGGAAATTTTAGTTTATTTTAAAGATACTAAAAAACGTAAACATTTTTTGAAGCTTAAGAACTTTCTCTGGGTTTCCATAAAGTTAATGTATGGATTTCATCATTATATTGCTGACTATTCATTCACATATTATTTTCCATAATAAACTCAGATTTCTCTGTCTCTGTCTTTCTGTCTCTCTCCCCGCCTGCTAAAATGCACTCTATTGTTTATGGGATAGATAAAAGGGTACCTAAGTGAACATGTAACAAACTGGAATGTTTCCTGAGTTGTGTGTGTGCGCCTCTGTGTGTTCATGTGCTTGTGCGTGTTAGTGTGTGTGTGTGTGTGTGTGTGCACACGTGTGTGCTCATATGGTGCTAGGGACTGAAGCCAGGATTCTTCGCATGCTAGGCAAGTATTGTACCATGGAGCCATAGCCGCAGACCTTTCCTAAGGTCTTCAGCATTGGAATAGACATTAAAAAATAACTGCAAAGACAAAACTCGGTAGTTTGCGGAGTCCCCAGCCTCACATCACAGACACTTCTAATCCTTACTTATACATGTCTGTGTGTGCTAAAACAGAACCCGTGAGAATGAAGAGGTTAACTGGAATCATATGTCCTTATCGTTCAGTATGATTGTGATCCCATGAACATGTATTTTTAAAGCACCTGAAATAAAAGCACCTTCTTCTGCCAGCATTTTCAGGGTAAATATCAGTGGCTCTCAACCATGGTGCTTGTTCTCTGGCTGTAAGAAAATGTCTGCACTAAATGGAAGAGCCTTTTGGGTCATCCATGCAGTTGACTGCTCCGTAGGGGGATTGTGTACTTCCCCTCTATTCTTCTTCGAACAACAGAATCAAACGTCTTTTCTTTGTTTTCTGAAATTCTTGTGCAATTACAACCAGATGGGAAATAGAGGAAACAGCCACCTGAAATCATTTCCGACAGTGTCTTTAGAAGGATAGAACACAAAGAATGGCTGTGTGGAGTCTCAGTGAGACAAGATGCTTAACTTAGTGTAGAGGGCATTTTTCTTTCCAATGCCGGGGCCAGAACTCAGGGGCTTATAGAAGGGAGGCAAGGTCTCTACTATAGACATAGGTCCTCAGTCCCTAGAGTAGGGGACATTTTAATAGTAGAACAATGTGAAATATCAGATCACTAAAGACACCAACCACCTAAAGTTGATCATAAATGGGTAATTAGGGGAGAACTCTTTTTGTTTCTTTTCACTGTGTTTATTTTTTATTGGCATGCCTTCATTGTACATAGTTTCAACCTTACACTTCTGCTTTTAGGGCACTCTCGGGCATCTCAGACTTGCCTTGAATTTTCTATGTATGACTGTGTTCTTCACATCCTCCTGCCTCTATCTCCCAAGTGCTGTGATTACTGGCATGTGACATCATCTCTTGTTTACATAATACAGGGTGTTGGGGATTGACTTCAGGGCCTTATACAAGGAAACATTCTACCAACTGTGCTACATGCCCAGCATTTCATTGTACATGTCTCTAATGAAGAGACTTTCATACAAGTATGTAATGTGTTCTGACCACATCCTCCTTCACAACCCCCTTCCCCGGTCTTTATCTCCCACCCTCTTTGTTACCCTAGACTGTATTGTTTCTAGTTTCAGGTCATATATATATCCATGATTTTATCTATTTGTATAAAATCAGGGTTCACAAATGAGAGAAGACGTGATATTTGATTTCCCAAGTCTGACTTAATTCATTCAATATAATACTCTCCGGTTGCTTCATTTCCTGCAAACAACAGAATTTTGCCTCGATTTGTGGCAGAATTTGATTTAGCTTCCATGTTGGTGTAGTTCTGATGACACTAATGCTCGTCTGTCAGTGATAAAAGTGATCTTCATTCCAAACTTCTCGATTAGATGAACCCCAGTGGGTGAATTGTAACATGCAAATAGGAACTATTCACAGAACACCAGTAAAAATCTGATTTATTTTATTCTTCACATAAAAGAAGTATGTAGGATTGGTGGGATGACTCTGGCTTAAGGCACTTTTCTGCCAAGTTTTGATGGCTTGGGTGTGATTCCCTGGGACCCACATGATGGAAGGAGAATTTTACAAATTGTCTTCTGCCCTTCACATTGGTGCCACAGCATGCATGTACACACACACACACACACACACACACACACACATATCCCAATAAATAAAAATGTATTGAAAGTGACAAAAACAAAAACACGAACTAGGTAAAAAAAAAACATATACCAAAACAAAATTAGGTTTTTCAAAGTAAAATCAACCAGAACCATACTTATGTATACGTGATTAAAATGGTAAAAGTTTTTCTAAGATGGTTTTTAAAATTTTTATTTTGTCATCACCATTTTTATTTTGTAGTGCTTGGGGTAATCAAACTCACAGTTTTGTGCTTGTCTGAGGTTTTAAGTTATAAAATTTTGATTATTGTGTATATTTGACTAGTGCTGACTCAACTTTATTCAAATGCCTTCAGGGTTTATGGACATAGCTAAAGAGCTAGCAGATTCATATTGTGGTTAACAAGTTATTCTAAGGACTTTGGGGGAGGGGGTAACAGTCTTTTCCAAATATAAAACAGCAGTTGTGACTTAGACTTTGTCTAATAATGCTTTCCACTAATCACTCTAAGCCCAGGACACTTCTCACCATCACGATGGCTGTCTGCAGAATAAATTGAGGCAAGCCTGCTGTGTATATTCGTATCTTTTATCATATGTTGGCTGTGGAAGAATGTGTTGCTTGATAACAATCCACTACTTACATTTCAGTCTTTGAGTAAGCATAGTAAAATTCAACAATGGCCACCGCGTCTCCAGAACTTCCTCACGTTAGCTGTAGAAAATCGACAGCAGTAGTTTCTGGCGGCTACTTGCTCTCCTGTCAGTAACAGGCACTGCCTTGATGAGCTTGCAAGGCCTTAAATAGCCAGCATTTGTTGAGCAGTAAGACACCATTTGGTGTCATTTAAATGAATTTCCATTTGTTGATCTGATTTTTAAACATTTTAAACATTCAGCTTACCAGTTCAGTGTGGTTTCTGCCTTTTATTAAAGCCATCCCTTGTTCTTTTATGGTGTGGTGTTATATTTACTAAATAGTTTTGGGCTTGTAATTTAACCATTGTTGGAAATAAAAATGAAAGAATAACATTCTGCTGTAGGGATAGTGAAACTAAAAAAAAAAAAAAACCCACCGGGCCTTAAAACAAAGTCTATTTTTCAGTCTCCAACACCGTACTTCTATATGAATGTCAAATCATTCATCCTGAGTGTGTCATTTCTGCCTGAGTCTGATTTATACATCTCTGGAAGTTGGGCACAGTCCCACTGCCATTGTGAATAATGCAAGTTTTAAGATTTTAGCCAATAGCATCAAGCTGTTTGGTTATATAAGCAAGGATAAAAAGGGGCTTTGAAATAAATAAGCTTTTTTATTATCACATTAAATATGTATGCTGTAACATAAAATATCTCAAGGTTTTACAATGTGCATACACAAGGCCCTGAAGATGTCTCTTTATATAGTACAAAATCTCATAAAGTGTTCATCTGACCAAAGAATATCCATCTTCCCTTTGTGGTTGGGGAGAGAAGTAAGTGTAAAGCCGTGTATAATGCAGGCACTTCTTTCCTCAGGGTGCTGTTCTCTGGAATAGTTCACCTTAATGGCCTCCCTCATTTATGTAGTCACTGTACTTTTTTTGATGGATCATGATGGCACTGAGAGATGTTCTGAGAAAGATGAGGACGTGGCAGAGTAGTTTAATATATGCAGAGACTTCTGCATCACAGAACTAGTACTGGATTCAGTCTAGGTCTACATGTTCAGACCAACCTACAGTTTTCTAGTTTTGAGACAAGCTTCTAATTATTTAGCCCAAGCTAGCCATGAACTTGAAATCCTCTTGCTTCTTCCTGAGTGCTGGGGTTAGAGATATGTAGCACTATGCCTAGCCATTTTGTATGTTTTGATTGACTTGACCAATAAAACTGGAAATTCATCCTAATTTTCATCCTAACATACTGAAAAACAATGAACAAACCATCAGTCTTTCCTGTATTAAAAAGTTAACTCTAAGGGCTGGAGCTCAGTGGTTAAGAACACTGGCTGCTCTTGCAGAGGACTTGGGTTTGGTTCCCAGAATCCACACGGTGGCTCACAACCAGCTGTAACTCCAGTTCCAGGGGATCTGACACTCTTCTGGTCCCATGGGTACCAGATATATTCAGGCACTTGTACACATTCATAAAATAAATCTTTACATCTAAAACAGGTTAACTTTAAAGACTGTGTGTGTGTGTGTGTGTGTGTGTGTATTTAGAGAGAGCCTTGGTTGGCCAGGGATATCACACAGTGTTCTCAATTCCCTACAGTGATCTAGGTGAAAGAATGTTTTATAGACAATGGTTCAGGAGAGACTTGATTCAACAGCTGCTTAGTAATGTTGTGCTGGATTGAGGTGGACCTCATTGGGGAAAGTGCTTACCTAGCTTATTCAAGGCTCCATGTTAGGTTCCTAGCATCACAAATCTACTTTAAGTATAAATTAAGAACTTTGTTAGTAGGGGCTGGTGAGATGACTCAGAGTTTAAGAACATGTACTGATCTTGCAGAGGACCCAAGTTCAATTCTTAACACCCACATCTAAGCTCATGACTGTAACTCAACTCCATTTAGATCTGGCACCTCTGATCTCTGAGAGCACCCCAACACACACACATACCCCAAAAAGCCAATCTTTACAGAGATTTTTATTAATAGATGATGGAAATAGATGAGAAACAGAAGTTAATTACATGCTACTTGCTATAACTATTATAATTGAAAATAATGTGAACTAAGATGATGTCTGTATGATTTGATTTTGCTAAACTATGAGAAAAGAAAAGAAGTGAGAAACATTGTGATGTTCACCTATAATACTATGATTCCAGTACTTGGGAGGAGAGGAGGGAGGATTTTTAGTTCAAGGTCACCTTCTCTCAAAGCAAAATTCATTGCTTTTTCCTAAAATCTGAGCTAATTTTTCCTCTGATTCTGTGATGATTCTCATTAATAATAGTCTAAAGTTGAACAAAAATAAAAAACACTAGATCACATTGATGGGTTTCATAGTATTAGAAAGATATGCAAGTTGCCAAGGGAGAGGAGTAATTGGTAGTATTACCCAGTAGCAGAATCCACGAACCACATTAATTATTGGACTTTTAAGATATCACAGTGCTGGAATAGTGGCACTTTTATCATCTTGGATACAGCTGTATCATTGGATTTAAAACTTGCACAACAGGAAGTGGAAAACCTCAAGGCGTGAGCAAGTCCTTCAGTGCTCTCCAAGTTCTTGGTTATGGAGTATTTGGCTCATCCTGGTACACTCAGCTTGGCTGCTGGAGTTGCTTGTGGCATGTGCCTGGGCTGAGGCCTCTCGCGTCACCTTGGGATGTTCCCCCAGGACTCAACAAGTGAGGCAAATAGAGATACAGAGACAGGAACCGAAGGAACAGGAGAGAGTGGGGAGTACAAAATGATTCTTGTGGTTCGAACTGACCTAAAGATGGGAAAAGGGAAGGTCGCTGCCCAGTGTTCTCATGCTGCTGTTTCTGCCTGCAAGCAGACTCAAAGGAGAAACCCTCAAGTGCTCAAGGAGTGGGAAGACTGTGGCCAGCCCAAAGTGGTGGTCAAAGCCCCAGATGAAGACACCCTCATTGGATTACTGACCCATGCAAAGATGTTGGGACTGACTGTAAGTTTAATCAAAGATGCTGGACATACTCAGATTGAACCAGGCTCTCGAACTGTCCTGGGAATTGGGCCAGGCCCAGTAGAACTAATTGATGAAATTACGGGCCACCTAAAACTTTACTAGATGAGCTTTTGTGCGATGTGATTCTGTCTGAAAACGGAAGCTTGTCAGTAACAATAAAAGCTTAATTTTTGCCCCACTTTTTAAAAAAAAAAAACTTGCACAACAGTAGGAATTCATCTCTGGTACCATAAACCTAGACAACTACCCGTGGCTGGAGAGGTCATAGACCGAGAAAGGATCCTGCTACTACCTCTTTCCAAACACAGTAAATTTCTAACTTATCCTTGTACTCAGATAAGTGTTGCTCTCACTACTCGTCAAAGAAACTTCTTTTTGCAATAGATGGAGATGATTACAGAGATCCACAACTGGTTAAAATACAGAGACTTAAGGACGGTGGGGTGCCGAACCGTAATGGATACATCTCCATTGAAAGCCCTAAGGCTCAGGGAAATATCACAGACGGTGGGGGTCACCTCTTCCTGCATCTACATACAAATAAAGCTACATATGTCCATAGACATACATGGATTTAGTAGGTTATGTGTACATATGTCCATAGGCATACATACATACACATGCAAGTACACATGTAACAATAATAAAGAAGAGATCACGAATTTAGGAGGGGAACATGGGAGAAGTTGGGGGTGGGTGGGAGTGTAGATGTAGATGCTATGCTCATGTGGGAGGCCCTCAAAAAATTATTAAAGGACAACAACAATAACAAAAAGAAAACATTTAAGACAAAAATACCTAATGATTCTTAAGGAAATAATGGCTGACCACCAATTTGACTGATTAATTGCATCCTTCCCTTTCTTTTGTCCTCAGCAACTCAGTTGGCTAAATTTGAACAACTGTTTTTACTATAAAAACTATCAGTAAGAGAGTTAATGTTGGGGAACAAATAAGTCACTGCAGTTCTTTTAATACTTTAAAATCCCCCTAGTACCTTTATAAGCAGTATGTTGCATTTTGTCTGTGCTTAATGCACATAAAAACAGTTTGCACATACACTCTCCCCATGCATCTTAGGTTAGGATTTATTTTTGTTGATATCATATATGTATACATACATATACATTTCCACTCCTCCCTCCCTCCCTCTGTTTCTCTCTCTTTCTTTTTTCTTTCCTTCTTCCTTCCATCTTTCTTCTTCCTTCCATCTTTCTTCTTCCTTCCATCTTTCTTCTTCCTTCCATCTTTCTTCTTTCTTTCTTTCTTTCTTTCTTTCTTTCTTTCTTTCTTTCTTTCTTTCTTTCTTTCTTTCTTTCTTTCCTTCCTTCCTTCCTTCCTTCCTTCCTTCCTTCCTTCCTTCCTTCCTTCCTCTCCTCCTTCTTCTTCTTTTCAGTTTTTTGAAATGGGATTATTCTGTGTGGTCCTGGAATTCTCTTTGTAGACCAGGCTGGCCTCCTGAGTACTGAGATTAATGGCGTGTGCCCTCATGCCCAGCATTTTCCACTCTTTTCTTAAAGAGTAAAAAATGGCAATTCATGCTGTGTTTCCGGAAATATGGTATCAGTTTCCTCTCATAGTCTCATACCATTTCTACCTTTGTGTAAAGCAACTGCTCAGTTTTGGGGCAGGCACCATCTGGTGGGCTAGAAGACATAGTAGAAGGCTGTGACTAGCTTTGGCATCCCATACTCAGCAAAAAATGGGGCTTCCCATCTCCTTGGGACCTTAAATCCCCTTGGTCTTTGATAAGTCACTGTTTTGTTCCATTCTCTTCTTTGTCAGGCAGTTTGTTTTAACCACCTCACCACCATGGTACCAATCCTTCTTCCGATTCTGTGGTATGGTTCAGGACACAAAAGATGCTCATGGATCCTAGGGCTTCCCCTGTCTCTGCTATTCCCATCTGTTCCTCTCTTGGAATTCTTTCCTCTGCCTTAAGTACCTATGAGTTAGTTGTAAGGTAATTAGTGCTGCGGTTGCGTGGCATGGATCCACTAACAGTTCCTTCTTTTATCCGAATTCCTCCATGGACCATAATTTTTAGTGAACCTTTTTGCATGTGGAAATCAGACGAAAGAAAGAAGCCGCTAACTCGAGATGAGGAGTTTAAAGCAGAGAGCCTGGACACAGAAAGGTTTGAAGAAGTGCTAGTTAATTCTTAGGAAAATATACATGTGATTAAATGGTAGAATTTATTTTCATGTCTTATTTCTTTTTATTTTATTTTATTTTTTGTTTAGACAGACAAAGAACAGGAAAGTACTTTCTGATTCACTGTTAGTTCTTCTCTCACTATTGGTGGTGATCAGGAGGCCAGACAGAATCTCCCCACCTTGGGAGAGACAGGTGGAGAAGTGGACAATGTGACTGTATCCCTGTAAATGTACAATAGACCACATCAGTCTGAGGGCCGTGGATGCAGCTGTTGTGATGAAACAGCAACAGTAGTTAGGAAAAGTATGTCTGGGAAGTCTTGTTCTTAACGTTTTTAAAAAAGATGTGAGGGCTACATGCAAATAGGGTATATTTCACTCATATTTTACAATTCAATGGCTTATTCTTTAAAGAACAAATACCATCTGGGGCTAAGTATAAGAAAATGAATTCGTTTCCATAAGTGCCATAAAATTTTGTTAGAATCACATATTTTCTAGGTGACCTTTCAGCTACGATAATGTTTAAAGTTAGGTTTCCCAATGGACGAATTGCAATTATAAGGCTATAGTTATAATAGCTCAGGTCACAGGTGAAATAATAGAATATCATTAGCAATGACATTTGATTGTTTCCTTTTTATTTTCCAGATTATATGTCAAATTTCTCATGAAATCAGAGAGCGTGGGGAGTCATTATTACTGGGGTTGATGGTACTACAGTTTTATTACCATGTAATTAATTAGCATTTATTATGGAGAGATTTCTTCTTAATCTCAGAGGTTTGCACAAGAAATTCAGGAGATGGGAATCTTATCCATGCAAATATATCTTGGATCTCTACAACTATTTGATTTGCTACAACACTATTCTGTACTAAAAA
Source organism: Peromyscus leucopus (assembly GCF_004664715.2). Classification (NCBI taxonomy): domain Eukaryota; kingdom Metazoa; phylum Chordata; class Mammalia; order Rodentia; family Cricetidae; genus Peromyscus; species Peromyscus leucopus. Next base: position 90,350,912 of record NC_051076.1, on the reverse strand, counting down.
TTAGGTACTTCCCAAATCACTGAGATGAAATTCTTTTGAATTTCCCAATTAAAGAAATAGGTGTATGTGTGTGTGTGTGTGTGTGTGTGTGTGTGTGTGTGTGTGTATGTGTGTGTGTATCTGTGTGGTGTGTATGTGTGTGTATGTGGTGTGTGTGTGGTGTGTATGTGTGTGTGTGGAGTATACGTGTGTGTATGTGGTATATGTGTGTGTATGTGGGGTGTGTGTGTGTCTGTGTGTCTGTGTGTGTGTGTGTTGTGTATATATTCATGTTGTGTCATGTGCATGGAGATGCTTGTTAAGGCTAGAGGAAGGCTTCACATCCGTTGGACCTGGAGTTAGAGATGATCATTAACTGCCAGATTTGGGTGCTGGGATTGAGTTTATCTTCTGGAAGAGCAGCAGGCACACTTAACCACTGAGCTATCTCTCTAGTCCTACAATTCTCCAATTTTTCAATCCTGTTTGCAGTTTTACTTTCATATTGTTTTCCGTTCTTCTGGTGACCCTTTAAAAAAACAAAACAAAGCAAAACAAACCTCTCCGTGGCTCTACAGCAGCCAGGATCTGTACAAATGTCTGTGGCCCATGTTGCCACCAAAGGCCACATGAATGCTCAGAGTCTAGGCCACAACTTGTGGCCATGTTGCTTCCGACGGCTGTGCCACCATGGGGGCCATGCTGATCTGAGTGGTCTGCACTGCCAGCCGGGGCCATGGTGATGCCCTGGCCTGAGCTGCTGCCTAGGGTCATGTCTGGGTCCGTGGCTCTGCAGTAGCCAGAGTCTGAGTTGATGTCCATGGCTCTTGTTACCACTGAGGGCTGTGTGGATGTACGGGGTCTTGTCAGCCACCTGAGACCCTGTTGGTGTCTAAGGGTTATGCTGCCACTAGAGTCATACTGGTCTGGGTGGCTGGCGATGCCACTGGGGCCATGGTGATGGCTGGGTCCAGGCTGCTGCCAAGAGCCATGTCTGGGTCTGTGGTCCTACTGCAGCTGGAGTCTGTGTTGATGTCCATGGCCCATATTATTACAGGGGGGCCCATAGGAAGCACACACGTTGAAATCCGAGGGGCGGATTGAGCTGGCTTGTGCCCTTTACTGGCCCTGGGATAACTGGTTATGCCCTTTGCTGGATACTGAATCAGGAGATCTGGTCCCGCCCCTCATCAGAGTGCTGGCCCCAACACTAGGGAGAGATGGCCCCACCCCTTACCATGGGCATGGGAGAGCTGGCTCTGATTGTCTGGGAGTAGGAGAGCTAGCTCTGCTCCTTGCCAGAGAAGGTTGATCCCAGCCTTCCAGACCGACCAACTCAGCTACCAACCAGGCCGACATCTTGGACCTTGGGTTGGCCCACCTTAACATCTACCCCATCTATGACCTGCTGGAGTGCTCGAAAGGACTGGTCCTACGGAACTATAGCCACAGCATCTCCATGACTCAGGGCAGCAGTAGGAGATTGGAGAGGAGTTTCAGTGAGGGTTCAGTGATGATGGTGTGCAAGAGGCCAGAGGACTTGAACCAGACCAATGACTCTGCAATGAACATTTGTAGGTGGAGCTGATAGGACAAAAGGGTGTACTGTGTGACTCACTGCAGCTCTCAATGCCACTAGGATGAAGAGGTGTTGGAGAGATGGAAAAGATGGAGGAGTGAGGTGGATTTTGTTTGTTTGTTGTTAATTAATTGGGGGGGTGTATCTTTTGGGGGAGATGTGAGGGGCAGATATGGAGGGATGGGAGGTGAGTGGGGTTGGGATGCATGATATGAAATTCCCAAAGAATCAATGGAGTTATGTTATAAAAAAACCCAAAAAACTCATTATTCTGCGAAAAAGAATTAAAAACATGACGTTTTATATAGAGTAACAAGTTTTTCAGAGATGCAGACTTACATGAATATCAAAGAAAAAAGTACACTTACTGCCTTTTCCTATCATTTGGTTTTATGACATATTATTGGATCCGAAACTCATGGCCTGGTATTTTGTTTCGTTTTCAGATAATCCACTTAATTAACATGTTTCATGAGATATTATTATAATTTCATATTTTGGCTTTTTCAACTTATGTCTTTTGGGGTGAACCAGATTTCAGCATCTATAAGATGTATGTAGATCTGTGTGGGTATATGTGTGTGTTGGTTTTGTTGTACAACATTTCGCTGTGATAAAAGTTTTAGAATGCATCCTTGATGAAACAAAATTTCCGACTTGATAGAGGCAATTACAGAATTCTTTGCATTATTGTTAAATCTAATCCTTTAATGTAGAGCAAAATACTTTTCAATCTTTCCATACATACTTGTGATTTATTTTCTTTCCAAAAAAGAAATAAGGGGTAAAGTTTCATCAAGTATGTGAATGAATATATAATGTGACATTTTACATTTTATTTATTGACATTTAGTCCTTTGAAAGTGTCTAAGCTGGTTTAATTTGCTATTAAATGAAAAATGGACTGTTTTTTAAAACAGCTACAGCATTATATTGCACCGATATAGCTTCATGCTTGTCTTATCAAGAGCAAGATATTAAGAGGATTTATAATGTACATGGAAATGTCAACTGTGGTGTTCTGATGTTTCAAAGAATGTTTATTCCTCAATCATTATTCAGTGGTTGCTTCTAGTTCAGGATTACATCTTTAACATCACCAGAAAGAATTTAGATGGAAACATGAAGAATATAATAACTCATTATAATCCTTTCAGGGTTGTGGGGATTGACTTGGGTTGTGGGGACTGACTTAATATGTACTTGTTGACTTTGCTCATGTCTTTAATCTCTATGGCAGATAGATTCACTTCTATCATCAATTTGACCACTCTGTTCAAATCAGTGAATTCTATTAAGAGGGAGTATAAAGATACCTAGGTTTCTGGCCTTGGGAAGACATATGTTGAGGCTTGTTGTTGCTTGATTGAGTGACAACACTGAAGAAATTGAAGGTGATTCTGCAATAAAAGCACATTAGGCCTGCTGAAAGTCTGAGTAAGCTATGTAATAGTGGCCTCTGAAACACTCTATACCAGAGTCTTTTTAAAAATGTTGTTTAATTGAAATAAAATTACATCACTCCCCACTTCCCTTTCCTTCCTCTTGCCCTTCCAAGCTGCTCTCCCTGGAAGCCCCGCCATGTCCCCCCTGCAATTCTCAAGTTTATAGTCTCTTTTTTTGGGGGGGTTTGTATTTGTTACACACACACACACACACACACACACACACACACACACACACACTCACACACACACAAGACAAGGTGTATATAAATACAACCTTCTGAGTCTGTTTTTGTGTATATGGTTTCAAGTCTCCATACTGTACAACCAATAAGGGAGCTCATCCTCGGGGAGACTAATTCTTTTCCCGGGAGTCAATCGTAGCCTGTAGTTCTTTGTCTAAGTGTGGGACCCTGCAGAATTTCCCCTCTTCAATTTTAATATGTCTTTTGATGTTGCTGTTCTTCTGGTCTTGTTTATGCAGCCATTTCTAGAAGAGACTGTTTCACAGCAGATTTTCCATATTTGGGATTTGAAGCTGCTATAAACTGGGGTGTGGTTCAAATACACAGCAGAGATGTGCATTTCGGCAGTGAAAACCTTGTCTTTTCTTTCTGGACCACACAGTAACTTTTCAGATCCTTTTATAGTCCAATAGATATTTGTATCAAAGTATAGAAGGCATTGAAATATGTGTCATAGTTTTTGAACTCTTCCATTTTAACATAAACCCAACTATTCAGAGAGATGGAAAGGAAAATATTAAAAACAAAAGAGTAACATTTGATCCAAATAATGATTATAAATATGTTGCTTTTGCTATAGAGGACCCAGAAACAAGCCCACACAGCTACAGCCACCTAGGCTTTGACAAATGTGTCAAAAACACACATGGAGGAAACAGCAGCGTCTTCAACAAATGGTGCTGGGAAAACCGCATTTCCACACATAAAAGAATGAAACTAAGATTTATCTCTTTCATCTTGCACAAAAATCAATTCAAAATGGATCAAAGGCCTGAATCTAAGTTCTGAAACTTTGGAAGTGTTCCAGGGAAACAGAGGGAAGACACTTGATGATAGAGGCATAACCAAAGATTTTCTGAAAATGACGCCAGTGGCACAGAAAATAACCCCAGAACGGAGAAATAGGATTGCATGAAATTGGAAAGGTTTTTCACAGGGAAAGAAATGGTCAGCAGAGTAGAGAGACAGTACTGATTAGGAAACACGTCTTCACTACATACCTCTCAGGCAAGGGCATAATATCCAGTTTATAAAAACCCAGTAAAAACAAACTTCCCAAACCAAAATCATCCAAGCAATAAAATGCTTAATGAACTGACTAGCCACTTCTCAAAGAAAAAAAACACATATAGCCAATAAATACTTGAGAAGGAGTTCAACATCCTAAGTCATCAGGGACATGCCAATTAAGACAGCTTTCAGCTTCCATCTCACTCCAGTTAGCATAGAAATATAAAAGAAGTAATGACGACAAATGTTGGTGAGGATGTGGGCAAAGAAGAGTCTTTTATTCACTGCTGGTAGGAATGTAAATTTATATAGCCACTTGGGAAATTAGTTTTTAATAAGCTGAAAATATAACTACTTACAAGATCCAGCCATATCACTCTTGGGTACATGCCCAAAGGATGCTAAGTCAACACATCACAGAGGCACCTGCATACCATGCTTATTGCTGCACTGTTTACCATAGCCAGAAAATAGAATCAGCCTAGATGTCTATTTTTTTTATTTGTTTACTGTTTTTTAGACACAGAGTCTTTCCATGTAGCCCTCGCTGTCCTGGAATTCACTATGTGGGGCAGTCTGACTTCGAACTCAAGAGTTCCACCTGCCTCTGCCTCCTAAGTGCTGGGATTAAAGATGTTTGCCACCACTCCCAGCCTTACCTAGATATCTATTAACAGGTAAAGGAATAGAGAAAACATGGAATATAAACATAATGGAATTTAATGTAAATGCAAGGGGAAGTGAAATCTTGGGGTTTGCAGGGAAAGGGATAGAACTAGAAATCATCGTGTTAAGTGAAATAAGCTGCATTAAAAGAGACAAATGGCACATATTTTTTCTTATGAGTGGAATCTAGGTTTGTAATTGTATACATGTGTTTATGTGTAGGTCGTGGGACTCAGAAGAAAATCATAGACAGGAGTTAAAAAGGGAGCTTAGGATGAGTAATAAAATATATGCAATAAGAAAGGGGACCTTTGTGGGGGAAGAAATGGAACCCATCGGAGGAAGTTGGCGTACAGTGTGTGGAGTGGAAAAAGTATAAGGAAACCCATCACCTTGTATGATAACCTTTGAAAATTAATAAAATGGGAAGGAAGAAAGTTGAGATGAACACATAGTTTTTTTTTTTTATATGCTTTTGGTGTATAGATACTTTTCTGGAGATAAACGTTTGTAGTAAAAGTTTTTCCTCATCAAGTTGAAGTAGCAGATCCATTCGAAATACAAAATATTTTAGATGTTTCATCATAATTGCATGTGCTTGCTCCATCTATCTTCTCTAATTTGTTGTTGAGCCAGTTGATTGTTAGTTGCAGATATCATGACATTTCATCCCTAAACATGCCAGTATCAGTCTTGCAAACCATAATGCCATTGTCACATCTAAGACAACCATTAGAAATTCAATAATATTTCATCACAATGTACACCCATATTAGATTTCTACCATTATTTCTGGAATGCCTTTAAGAACTGGAATAAATGTTCTGATACAATATTTTGTTAAGCAAATCAAGCACTTACATCAATATGTTATAATTCTATTTTCTCAAAATAGTAATTGGCCATCAAATAGGTTTGAGTTTTCATGGCCCCAAGCCAACAACTGAACCCACCAGAGTAATTTTCTGGAATGAGAAATGCTAACTGCCAAAACCAAAGAATGTTAATCGGAAACCAGCCTGGTCGTGTTTTCCAAGGTGCTAATCACTTGGAAAAATTGCCTCTCATTGGCTTCGTCCATAGATAATTACTAATTGAAAAGCTACTAGAATAGTGAGAAGGTATATTAGCATGTTAATAGGTCTTTGTGCCCAAAGGCTTTGAATTATAAATTATCAAGACTGCATTAGCCAGATGGGCAGGATTAATTAGCGTGCTAGCATTACCTGGCATCCTATGGTGGCTGAGAGTAAACAAAATAACCATAACCATTTCAGCATGGCTTGTCATTATGCCACTGCTCATGGTAGCTATAGAACAAGGGTTGAGAGCATTGAGAGCCAGCGATTCTGGGTGCTGACAACTAGAACAACATGAACAATGTTCTCACCTAGGCTAAAATTATCTTCATCTGCTTTGGTTTCTTCCATCTTTAACAAATGAAAGGTGTATGACAGACAAAAAGCCTAAATTAGAATTCTAGCCACCTAGATTTAAATGTTAGCATTGGACAACCTATTTAATTGCTTCAAGCCTCAAGAAGTTTCTTCATCTGTGATATAACGAGACTATTAAGAGTTCCCTTGGAATCTTTTCTGGCTTTCAATTTCATGAGACTGTGTACAGTCCAGCTCAGGAACAGATCTGGAGTCAGGGGAGAGAGAGAGAGGCAGAAGGAAACTGCTTCACTAGAGCAGTGGAATTCAGTATCTAACGAGATAATTTCCACAAAGAGACATGACACAGATGATTTTATCTTTCCCAACTCCTGTAGGCTGCTTTAATAACTAGGTAGATGCCCATGCTAGGTTAGTAGACTGTTGTCTTGCTTGTTCTTTTCTGCAGTTATCCCTTCTGGATAGATTCTAAGAGAATCCTGAGCTCAAGAGGGGGAAAAGATTAACATCTCAGCTCATCAGGAAGTATTGAAGATTCACCTGAGCTTAGTATGAAGCAGTGATGATATTTTCAGATATCATTGTCTCAGTGGTTCAGTTGTACAAAGGTCAAAACTGACAGATAAAATTATTTTATAATTGTGACTTCAAGCCATTAATTTGTCAGAAGACTATCTCCTTCAGTGAGTATGTGGTTTTAATTAGGGATATTTTTACTATCAACATTTATAATAATAATAATAGAAATTTAATGAGCACTTACTCATTATAAGCCTAAGAATGCCTTGTGAGTATCATCATCATCATCATCATCATCATCATCATCATCATCATCATGATGTTTACAAAATCACCATGATGTTGGGTTCTTGAAAGGCTCATTTAATAGCTACAGAACAGAGCAACATTAGGTGCTCCCTAATGTTGCTGATTCAGTGTCTCAGGCCACAGAAGATTTGGATCTGTTTGCTCAGCAACAGCTATAGCTCTATGTCTTTTAGAAGAGTACCATTCAGGGAACTCTTAAACTTTTATTTGCTTTGTTTGCTTATGATTACTTTTATGGCCTGTGAGGTATTCCTTTGTGGCTTCTTGACCTTTCAGGTGTGGTGCTTGCTATAAATAGGATCTGAGAATTGGGAGGTTATCAAGGTGCACTCAAGTTTTTTTTTTTTTTTATCTTCAACTCATCTGTAACTTAACTAGCACTTAGCTCTGGTACTTAAGACTCATTTCAGGGTGATGAACACAACTGCCATTTTCATGTTTGGCACTAATAAATGGCATGGACAAAGTATATCCTTCAAATCCAGTTTGTTACAGTGTTAACTTGTGCAGAAAGTCAAAATAATTTAAGAAACAGTACTGCTTAGGACCTTTGTTTGGTCAGAAGCTTAATTTCATACAGTTTTGCCATGCTTCTGTTGGGTCCACAAAGTATCTTTCTCTTCCTTTGTCTAAGAATATCTCACTAGATATCACACAGGAGCATAATTTAGTTGCAGATTTCAGCTTTATTTTTACTTTATTCTTACCAACCCAAATTTTCTTATTCATATAGAAGATAAAAAAGAACTTAAAATTTATTATATTCAAATATTTATTTTAGTAACTTATTATTGGTATTTTTATAAAATATACAATACTACCCCATTCATATTATTAGTCACAGTAACTTGATGTCTGTCTCCCAAATATCTCTGATTCCATTGCTGTTTGGTGAGTAATTATTAGAAATAATCATTGAGTATCTTCTGTATTATAGGACTGGACCATATATTTTACAGATGTATGGTGCTTAGCTTAGAATAGATTGATTATTTAAATGCTAATACCATTGTCATTTTTATTTTTGTTGATGCTAGAGGTCAAATTCAGAATTTTACACATCCAAAGCAAATGCTCTACCACGGAGCTACCCTACTCTAGTATCCTCATTTTAATAATGAGAAAAACATCAAATTTCATTTATTTATTTATTTATTTATTTATTGTTTGTTTGTTTCTTTGTTTGTTTGTCATAACCCCTTACTATATAGCCCAGGCTGGTCTGAAACTCATAAACCACTTTCCTTATCTTCCCAAGTATTAAGATTGCAGGTGTGCAGATAATCTCTACCTACAATCTACAGGAAAGTGGGTATAAAGTCTTTCCATCAAGGAACCTTCTGTTTGCAACAGAGGAAAACCAGTATAGAGAACCACAAAAATGCAGAGCTGTAGAGCCCCCTCAGAAAGAGTTTAAGAGCCAGAGGATCAGGGATTTGCTGTGAGACCTTGTCTCCTAGTAATGTCATAAAGCCATGCCCACAAAATCTCACCAACATGACTGACCAAACATGACCTGAACAAGGGCAACAACAATAGACATGCCAAAGAGGACAGGTGAAAGGCCACAGGCCTCAACCCTATGCAAAAAACTACAGGCAACTAAGAAACGCTGAAAGCAGGGCAAATAGTCTTCTTCTTCAGGGCAGAGCACACCAATGGGTTATCCAATGGTCAGCCCTGAAAACATATACACATAACATTATACAGACTGAGCAAGATATATATATATATATATGTATATATATATATATATATAATTATATATGATACATATATAAATAATGGTTTATATATATAATGAAAACCGAATTTGAAAGACAGCAAGGAAGTGTATATGGAGAGTTTGGAAGGAGGAAAGGGAAGGGTGAAATGATGTAATCATATTATAATCTCAAAAAATAAAAGAAATAATTAAAAAATATATGTGAAGTACATTAAGAACATCCATTGAGTAGTATGAGACTAGAAATGACAAAGCAACACTATAAATTCCTTTGATCCCATGTTCAACATAGAAGCAACTTTTAATTGTTTCTAAAGTTTTGGTGTCTATTTTTAAAACTCTTGTACTATGGTTTCCCCCCATGTTGTGATAAATATCCTCACAAAAGCAACTTACAAGAAAAAGGATTTATTTTAGTTTATGCTTCAAGATCATGGTGAGAAATCAAGGCAGGCAAAGCTTGAAGCATCTGGCCACATTATTTCGAGTCATATACTAGAAGTTAGCTTGCTGTCTCCATTTTCTATGCTTCAGAATCCCAGCCAGGAAAACATGCCACCCACGGTGGCAAGTCCTCTTGCTTCAATTAATATACTAAAGATAATACCCTGTAGGCATGCTAAGAGGACTATCTCCAAGGTGATTCTCCATTCTGTCAAACCGACAATTAGCACTATTACAATGCCAGGTACACGCTAACATTTCTGTTTACTAAGTGCAGTTGAATCTCTAATTATGTTATCACATTTATATGAAATATCTAAAATAGGAACCCTATGGAGAAGAAGGCAGATTTACAGTTTCCAGGCCTGGGTAGGGAAAAGACAGTGACTGTCTGTCCTGGGGGATAAGAGATATGTTGGAAAATAAGATCATGGTGGTGGAGTCAACATTGTGGGTGTGCTAAAAGCACTGCACTGTACAACATGAAAGGGTTAGAATCCTAGATTTTATGTTACATACATTTGCCTTAAGCTTAGATTACTATCTCATTAGGAAGTTATGCTGATTACCTTTACTTATTAGTGCTTCATGTCTTAATATTTTCAGTCCTTTTCATCATCCCTGGTTTAAAGTTGAGTAAAATGAGTCAGGTTCATTTTCCCATGACCACAGTAGTAAGCCTAGGAGTGACCTCAAATCTCTACAGATGCACACACAATGATTATCTGACTTCATCCTGAGATGGTTAACTTTCCCATGATCACAGTAGTAAGCCTAGGATTGACCTCAAATCTCTACAGAATGCACACACAGTGATTATCTGACTTCATCCTGAGACTGTTAACTTTCCTGCGGTCACCGTACTAAACTTAGGATTGACCTCAAATCTCTACAGAATGCACACACAATGATTATCTGACTTTACCCTGAGACAGTTAACTTTCCATGATCACAGTACTAAACTAGGATTGACCTCAAATCTCTACAGAATGCACACACAACTTCATCTTGAGATGGTGAATCTGGTGGGTGAAGCCATGTGTGTGGAAATGAAATCAGATCACTGATTCATTTTTCAACTGTCTGCAGATAGAAAATTTATCTTGTACATGCAGATTTTATTTAAAAATGCTACCTCTGTTATATCATACATACAATATATACTGTATTCCACAAGAAAATTGGAATCTACCAAAGGAGGAAAGAATGACATTGAGCTGGATTGGAGATTTATGAAGAAAACAAATCTAGCTTTGGGACTGGAGGGATTACAGCAACTTACTCCTAATGTCTGTTTAGAGCAGTAACTTTGGGGGACAGAGAGAAGACTTACTGGGCAATACACTTGCTATGTAGTCTGAGGACTAGAATTTGATCTCCAGAATCCACAGAAATGCTGGACAGGCATAGTGGCCCACTTATAATTCCAGTTCTTGGGAGATGGAGATGAGCTCTCCAGAGTAAACTGGCTAGGTAAATTAGCTAAATAGGCAATCTCTTGGTTCATTTAGAGATAGAGATCCCACATTTATTGAAATTTTTTCAATAATAGGCAGGGTTGGGGCGGTGAGGGTGGTTGAAGAAGACACCTTATGTCAATCTATGGCCTTTATATACACATGTGCACAAATTCAAAGTCAAACATGCATACACATACCACACACACACACACACACACACACACACACACACACACGAAACAATTTTGGAATTTAAGACATTATCACTAATTTTTACATTTACACATGACCCTTTTAAAAGTTAGGAGTCAACTACATTAAAAAATCTTGGCAAAACAAAGATGTACAGTTGATTGATATTTGGTGATTGAATCTGTCTAAAAGAAAAAGCCTCAAAGAAAGAGCCTCTGTTCAATTTCCAAAAGCATTAGAAATCCTTCTTATATCATTGCCAAAGAAAGGCAAGGAGGAGAGTCATTCTTCCCTCCAAAATCCAGTGGATCAGTATTAAGAAATGGCAAAGAGTATAACTACAAACCCATAGTTAAGCAAGAAGAGAAAAATGATGTCTCAGGGAGGGAGTTCATGAAATAGTCCCTGTACTGTATAATCCTATTTTATGCTCTGCCTTACTGCTCTGTTTAATGTTCAGAAATTCAACAGACAAGTGAACAGTTACTATGTATTAATTAGACTCAAACAGTGATCCCACAGAGCTAGGTCTTCTGGAAATAGCAAACATTGTAGGAATTTGTGTCAATCAGATTGGTAGGTGAGATGTGCATGCCTCTATGAGGTTGTTTGATTCAAAACAGAACTCAACCAACTTCTCAACTCTGTGATGCTGATGACAAGTGCTAAGAGAATACAGAAATAATTTTTATTCTTGTATTTGTTAGTTACTTTTCTCTATGCTGTGGCAAAACACTGGGCAAAAGCAGCTTAAGGAGAGAGTGGGTCATAGGGTGGGGTCAGGGGAGGCATGACAACAGCAGAGTGCAATTTGACCAGAGTGTCACACACACACACACACACACACACACACACACACACGCACGCACGCACGCACGCACGCACGCGCACACACACACAGAGTATCTGTGTTTCAGAACGAACATTGTAAGAGTAGACATTGTAGCTTTAAAGACTACAAGGTAATGTTTTATATCGTAAGAGCCTGTGATGGTTAATATTCATTGGAAGCTGCCCTTGCCCTTGGCTCTCCGCTCTTTTTCCCAGATGAACTCCTATGGGGCTGGCTGGACATTTGAAGTCCTGGACACTCCCTGAACTAGGAAGGGTGGCCTTGGAACCCACTGTCACTGTAAACCATGCTTTCCAAAGTCATGCCTTCCTCACCCCTAATACGAGAGGACACCTTCAGTGCCTACTTAGTACTTAGCAGCACTTGGAGTCCTACTGTCCCCTCCCTTTTGGAAACAAGACGACGCAGAGTGTGTGCTTAAAGCCAAAATGAATCCTAGGAGCTGAGTTTGTTTCTCAGGTGCCTGTGATGAAGTCCTAGTTCTCTTTACCTTAGAGTGTGATTGGTGAAGATAGGTCTTTGAAAAAGTAAGACAGCTAAAATGAGGCCGTTAAGATGGGCCTTCATCGCTTATGACAAGTGTCCTAGAAGGTAGAGACTCTGGCACCAACAGCACAGGGCACCGGCCAGGCTAGAGAGAGGAGACTGTACCCACAGATACACAGAGCTGCTGCTTCCCCTCTGTATAGGCCCTAATCTCTGAAGTCTTTCCTCTCTCACTTCCGTCTCTCACCCTGTCTTTGCTAGCTCCCTTGTCTCTTGGGCCTCACCTTGGAGACACCTCTGAGAGGATTCCCCGGAGCCCTCTGTGTTTACTGGTGACTTGCATTCCTCTTCCCTTGTGTTTACTGGTGACCAGCTCTGACCACATCACTACAGTGTCTGGCCTTCTGCAATTCCTCCCTCCGTCATTGGCTCTTTGAAGGCATCCCTCCCTCCCTGTTTTTGCCTTCCCGAAGCTTGGCAGAGCACCTGTTGTATGGAAGGGCCTCGGGGAGACTGAATGCACTGAGGGGAAACTGGATTAATAGGAAAACAAAGTATTTCCTAATTGTGACAGTTGCTCAGCCACACCTAGAATGAAGCAAAAATACAGACATTAAGGTAACTTGCATTTGAGATCTGTCAAATTTTAAAAATTGTCCATGACACAAAAGTCTTAGAGTATAGACACACCCCTTTGCTTCTGTGAAATGCTATCCAGTTTGAGAAAGATGCAATATGGATTCAAAAGGTAATTTCATCTTCTATCTTATGTACTTATTTTGTACCCCTTATCCTTTATTTGTCACATACAATTTATTCAGAAAAGAATCAGATATAAATACTTTTATTTTGGAAGTGATCAGTTTACCTTCTTTGAAGCCACATAAATTGGGGGGAGGGGCAATAAGGAAGAGAGTTCCAGAAGGGTTTGTTTGTGAAAAAAAAAATATATTTTTTAAATTAACACACCTAAGTGGTAGTTTTAGCTTCTTTAGGAGCGAGCAGCAAGCATTGTCAGCTCACCAAATGTGTTTTGCTGGTGAAAAGAGAATTGGGTGAATTAATTCTTCAGAAAACCCTGTAAATGATTCTGTACACAAGCCAGTTCTGAAGAAGCTTGGAACCCAGGAGATGTGACTCTTTCCAAAGAAGTGTGGCAACACAGGCCTTTCAGAGAGAAAGAGGGCTCAGCTCTGGGGGTAGCTGCTTGGCTCCAAAGAAATGGCGTGGAGCCAGGGTGAGAAATAATTTCATTTGATATTGATTAACAAGTTTATTGTTAGAAGCTAATTTTCTGTAACAGCAGATATGTTCCCTAGGGTTTCTGGAGTGTTTTACTTTTTTTAAAAAAATTTTAAACCTCCAGACAAAATCAACATTTAAAAATTTTAAACCAGCCTTCACACACGTCCATTAGCATTCAACTAGAGAGAATCAAAATTAGAACATAGCAAAAATATACAGAATGATGCTGTATTTTACACTAAAAAAGTAGATTCCATGGTATCATAGATTATCGCACTTTAAAAAAGCAAAAATAAAGAAGAGGGAAAGGAACATGTGCTTCCTAGTTTAAAATTAAAAACCAAAGCACATTCTTAAAAAATTCCAACCCTCCCTCCCCAAAACAAAACAAAATAAAACAAAGCAAATCAAAAAACCTTTCAAAACTTCTAAAGCTCCTTTAAAACAATCCCTCCACCTTTCTAAATCAAAGCCGCATAGGTGAATTTTCTTTGATCCGTCTTGTTGACCATGTTTGACTCACAGCACCGGTAAAAATCTGGTGCATTCTTTAGTCTGTGAGTTGCTAAGCAGAATTCTCTCAGGACCCCATGCTAAAGCACTCTGTAGTTACTATTATCAAATGCTGAATCTCATTTTAGCCGTGATAAAGCCCCCTAGTATTAAAACACTGGGTTGATAGATGATAGATGAAAAATCTCTTTTTCAAAGCATGGCCTTTGTGGTAGAACATGACTCGCTTACTATGGAAATATCGCCAGCTGCCTAGAAACGTTGCCTAGCAACCCGTGAAAACACAGAAAACCTAATATCGTCTCCCAGTTGCTCGTGGGTAAAAGGATTATTAAAGATATCAGAAAAAAGGACTACAAAGTTTGTTCTTGGCCAAGACAGCAAGTAATACTTTTTAGGGTGGCAGTGTCTCTGCGGCCCTTGTCCCACAAAAGTTCAAAAGCTCTCCATGTTTCTGAGTCTCCAGAGGGAAGCAAAGCAGGTGACTTCCAAAGGTCATGCCTTCACCTTCAGAGAGGGTAGCACCTCCCACACCCCCAAGCTGACCCTATTGAGTGACAGCTAGCCAGCAGCCTAGCTTTGAGTGTTGCTGTTGCCAAGGCTGCTGGCTTCTTCAGATCCAGACTCTCAGTAACCTGGGGGCTGTCTGTCTTTGGCTGGTGTTTTGTCTCTGCTCTACCGGCCAGCCCAGGGCTGGAGGTCGTGTGTTCCTGGAAGGGCAGCCTGACTGCTGCCCCATGCCGTGCTTCTGCCAAACATTCTACAGAAGCCGGGTAGGCGGTGGGCGGTGGGCGGTGGGCGACAAAGCTTGGGCAGCCTCTAGCTTCTGAACCCGGCAGATACTCACTTTGTGTTGTAGGCAAAGGAAAATGACTGTGTGGGCTGAAGCTGGACTCTGCTCAACTCTGTTTCTTTTTTGTTAACAGGATTAGAAAATTGTCTAGCTGGACGAATGAATTGGGTACTAATCAGTTTGGGCTGCTACCATAAAGCACCACAAATTAGGTAGCTAAGAAACAGCAGAAACTCGTTTCTGACCGTTCCAGAGGCAAGGACATTCAGGATCAAGGTGCTGATGGACTGTGAGCCTCAGAGCCACACTTGCGCTGCAAACCTTGGCTGTCACCTTACATAGAGGACGGGGCAAATTAGCATCATTCAACGTGTGTGTGTGTGTGTGTGTGTGTGTGTGTGTGTGTGTGTGTGTGTGTGTGTATGTGTATGTGTGTGTGTGTGTGTGTGTGTGTGTGTGTATGTGTATGTGTGTGTGTGTGTGTGTGTGTGTGTGTATGTGTGTGTGTGTGTGTGTGTGTGTGTGTGTGTATGTGTGTGTGTGTATGTATGTGTGTGTATGTGTGTGTGTGTATGTATGTGTGTGTGTGTGTGTGTATGTGTGTGTGTGGGTGTGGGTGTGGGTGTGTGTACCTGTGCATACACAGAAGCCAGGGGATGGTGGCAGGTGTGACCACTTTCCACTTCATGCCTTTGAGACATCTCACTGAACTTGGAGCTAGGCTGGTGGCCAGTTAGCCCCAGGAACCTTCTTGTCTCCAACCCCCACCAGAGTGCTCAGGATTTGAAGTCAGGTTCTCTTGCACAGTAAGTGTTTTTGCCCCCTGAAGAATTTCCCCAGCCATTTATTGGGCTTTACCTCCTCATACTTCACAACAGTGCTGCGTTGTTTTGGAGTTTAACATATGAATTGAAGTGGTAACAAAAAATATTCCAGCCCTAGTTATGAGGTTTTTTTTGTTTTTTTTTTTAATTGTCGTTGTTTTGTTTTTTGGTTTGTGAGAAAGAAAATGAACTTCATAAATTAATCTGAGGCAAGGAGCTCTCCCTTGAAACTCAGTCTGGCTTTAAGTGTGAGTACATTTTCACTCTACCTTGAAAGTCCATCTTCATCTGCAATTAGTAGACTTGATCTGCAATTACAGTGCTAACAGCATCAAGTTAATACCTCCAATTTCTAGGATGTTATAGTCTCTAGACATGCAAGTTCTCAGTGGAGCCTATGGCTGCTTTTGAAAAGGCCATTATTGTTTTACAGAAGAGGAAGCTGGTGCTTACAGAGGCAAGGCTTTGTTCAAGGTCCTTAGCTGTAAGTAGAAGGGCAGTCTTGAACCTGGGCTTTCAAGACCAGAGTGATTGTTAATAAGCACTTGAGGTGAGGCTCATTTCAGGAGAAAGGACAGAAATATATTGGGTCAACGAGCCTGGATTGGGAGACCTGGACCATAGTCTGCTGTAGGATTTGGGACAAGTTATCCTAAACTCTGTGAAAATGGATTCCCCCTTCCTTAAATTAAAGGAGTGAAGCAGAATCACTTGTTAATCTCAAAACAGTTAAAGCCACAGCCTGGCCATTCTTGTCCTGAAAACCAGGTGCCGTGGCACACCAATGGCTCTAGAGGCAAGCAATTCACCGTTTTAGGATCGATTTCCTCTCTCTTGAAGAACTAAATTTGTTTTCTTTGACCAAAGTCTGCCAGAGAAAGTACCATTTCCAATTTCTTGCTCCCTTGGTGTTCATGAAGTGCTTAACTGCCATGGTAGGCCTGCTTAAGTACTTTACGTGTGTAATCAGAGGTGGTACCTTCAACAGCTCTGAGCAGAGGGGGGCACTGGACCTGTGCCTCATCCCTGAATGCAAATTAGTACAGTGTTCAAAACAGAATGATGTTTCCTCAAGAACTGAAAAATAGAACTGCATTTGAATGAGCAATCCCTCCTCTGGATGTGAACCCGAAGAACAGAATGGACTCCTGTGGAATTATCTGCACATCCCTCTTGATCAGGTCATTGTCCACTATAACCTAGATGTGGAAGCGATCTGTGCCCAATGACAGATGAGCGGATAAAAACATCTATATGTGTGTGTGTGTGTGTGTGTGTGTGTGTGCATATATTTGTCTTGTAGTATGTATAATGGAATATCACCCAGGCTTAAGAAAAAGTCTGACATATATCAATGTGTATATGAATTTGGAAATTGTTATGCTATATCAAGTAATGCTCAGAAAAAACAAACCAATGAGTGTTCTCAATTACAAGTAGAATTTAAAAACACAAAGCCAGATACACAAAAGTAGAGAAAAGAATGGTGGTTTAAGGTGGAAGAATATGAGGAGATGTAGGTCAAAGTGTGTGAAGTTAGAGTTACATAGGATGAATGCACCTGGAGACCTTGAAGCACAGCATTGGACTCCAGCCAATAAAAGTATGTTGTTAGCTTTGTACAATTTTACACTGCCTTAGCATCAATCTGGGCTTAGTCACACTCGACGATTTCTATTTCTTCACTTCCTTGTTCCTTAAAAGGGTCCAGTCAAATCTTTGAGGTTTACATCGGCTGTTGTGACCACCTCCCTATAAGACATTGAGTCTGTTGGACACATTCCTCTGACCTCTGTATTCCACAAGGATGGCACAGGTATGTGGCAGGGACTGCTTCTCAGTCACGGTGGAACTTTACAGGACAGAGCCTGCTTGCTCCAAATTCACCAATTCTGATTCCTTGAGCGACACCTGCTTGAGTAGCATGTGGTACTTAGCTAATCCTTGGTCCTCTTTCTCTCTCACCAACCACACTGCAAGGGTGCACATGCTCAAGTGTTCTGTGAGCTTCCCAAGGGCTAGGGAAATTCCCAGGGAAACTTGCTCCTATTGATAGCTCTGATGGTTGTGGTTTTATTTTTAAAATATTAATTGTATTTGTGTGTGGCACATACTTTTTCCCTTCTCCTTCATCATACCTTCCTTTTATTTTTTTTTAAATAATGCCTTGAGGGAGGAATCTTCATGGACTCCTTCTCCTTTCCACCAGTTATTTATTGTTTACTCAAGTTCATGTTGCTTTTTTGTCCGTATTTTAGGCATAGCCAAGTTGTTCAGGAGAGAGCTGTTTTTGCCCCATGAATATCTGCAAAGCTTGCGTGGCACTTATGTATCTTTCAACTTGGTGGCTGTACAATGAGGTTGCTGGAGAGGTACTATACATACTTCACACCCTGCTGGATTTCAATTCCACAGAAGCCATCAGTCATTGCCCTCTAGGCTGGGTGTTTGCAATTCTGTCAGCAGAGGCACCAGACCTTGAATGTGCACATTCAACAAAGAAGGTGTTCCCATCACTGCAGTCAGATGGAGTGCAGGTCTGCAGCACTCTCTGCCTCCAGCAAACTGGCCTCTGGACCATTCACTCTACTAATTTTATTTTCTCTTTTTTTCTTTCCTTTAAATTGTCTATTTCCTATAGACTCTACCCTTAGCTTTCTATGACTTAACACTTTTCTTGCAATTTTCTTCAAACTCTTCTGATATTCATGGCACCCCAGCCTCAGCAAATACAAGCATCATGAAGAGGTCAGTTCATGATAGTCTTGGAAATGATTTAACTTCACAACATCTCTGTGTTGTAACTGTTAAGATGGAGATTGACCAAACCCAAAGAGGAAGAGGAGTCCCAGACCCTGACTCTCTGCTATCAACTGGGCTCCATCACTTCATCTCTGTTATAACTTAAAATCCTCATGTCTTGAAAGTTGATCTGGCTGTTAACAAGTACCTGGTATTGGTCTCTTTCTAAGTACTCAATAACAGAAGCCTAAAGAGTAGTGCTCTCATAGTTCCTCAACCTGTGATTCTCAACCTGTGGGTCATGACCCCTCAGGGGGTTGACTATCCCTTTCACAGGGGTCAGACATCAGATATCCTGCATATCAGATATTTATATTACAATTCATAACAGTAGCAAAATTACAGTTATGAAGTAGCAAAAAAAGTAATTTTATGGTTGGGGCTCACCACAACACGAGGAACTGTTGTGTTAAAGGGTGGCAGCATTAGGAAGATTGAGAAACACTGTTCTAGAAAATTCTGCAAGATATGGGTGGTTTAGAGAAAGGTCAAATGGCATATTCTCTTTCTTATGGGTTAGTTATGTGAGGGGCCATTTAGGAGAGCAATGTGATGAATTTAGTGTAACCCAAACTTATTCTGTTATACAACATTTATTATCACAGGTTTCATGGAACACCATCCTGTAAGCTCCCTGGGCAAGGCCACATTTTTGTTCGTATTCCTCCCTCTTTGGAGCCACTGTTGAGCCCCCGTACCTCTGTTAGGGAAAGTATGGGGGGGGGACATTAAACTGACTTTTGTTTAGGAAGCAAGCTTTCTCAAAGCCTTCTAAATTCACATTTCATTTCTCACTTCCTGACAACATTGAAGGTCATCTACCGGGCTGTACAAACTGCTTTCCCAGCCAGCCCCTCTCCTGTATTTCTGAACGTTGTCTAGACTCCAGCCCTGCCCAGTTCCATGTGCTTCTGTTTCCTTGCCTGTGCAGTCCTGGGTGGTGGCCTGACCCTTGTGCTTCGAACGCCCTCTCTTCTCATTTGTTTCCTTTATGAAGCCTTTCCTAGATGACACCTCCCTTTCTCCCTGCCTAATTAACCAATGAATTCATTCGACACATCCAAATTATGTGAAGAATCAGGCTGGGCTTTCAGGATACAGTAATGATGAAGACAGATTTAGAGCCTCTGTTCCTATGGAGCTGTGACTCATCGAACCCCAACTCTCTTGCGTTACACCGCCCTTCTAGCCGAGTGCCTTCATCATTGCGTCTTAAGATAATTTGAATTATGAAATAACTTTAAATTACAGGGAAATTAACTAATATGAATGATCCACATGTATCTTTTACAGATATTTTCTTTCAATTTATTTTATAGTAATATTATACAATCTAGTCATGTCAATCAGATCTTTAATCTGAAAATTAAAAAACAACTCTTCAGACTTCTTTTGGTATTCCAGGAATCTAGGCAGTTGCAAATATTACAGAGAAGCTCACTGTCTGTGACATTTCTTCCTGATTAGACCCAGAGTTTTTGACCAAATGTTCTGTGTTCTCATTTCATTATATTTGATGGCAGTTGCTAAGGTGTTAACTTTTACACTTAGTTTAGATGATGTCTGCCAGGTTTCTTCAGACTAAACTTACTTTTCTTCTCTTTATAGTAATGGATATTTTATAGAGAGTCACTTGGAGACTATTGCAATGTAGTAGCCTTACTTTTATTTAGCAGTTTCAATATCCATTGATGTTTCCTATCTGAGTTGATTATAAGTATAGCAGCTTTCAAATAGTTATTTTCTTATTCCATTATTTGCTACAGTAGGCAATGATACATATGTATGTGTATGTACTGCTACTGATATGTCCTCTGAGACTTAAAAGTTAATTGATGAGCTAAAAATTCGTCATCACAATTATTGTTTATTTGAGGTTTAAATTGTCTCATATTTGGCCAGTGGCAGCTTCCTTGATCTGATGTTTTAAAAGGCTATAAGTACATCTCCCTGTTTCCCCCTTGAATTAGCTATTTATCCTAGATCTCCTTTGTTTTTATGAAAGTCAAAATCTCCATGCTATGTGTGTGTTGGTGCTGTTGAAATGCTGCTGCCCCTGGGTTCTCTGTGAACAGGGTGGGGGAATCTCTGCAAGTACATCCGTTTTTTCCCATCTGTAGAATATGGGTACATATCTACACAACACCTGTATCACTGCTTATCTCTCTACTTTTCTATATCTACTTTTTTGATATCCATTGAAAACTGTGAGTTTAACTCAGTACCTTCAACTCTACCCCAGCACTGCAGGGCCTTTTTTGCTTTCTTCTTTTCATGTTTATACTTCATCCTCTACTATTTGTCTTTTCATGTTTATGATCCTCTGATTCCCATTATTACAAATACGTTTATAGATTCACTCAATGAATCAGCAAACAGTCAATCTTCTGACCTTACTGAGCTCTGACCTTTCTGAGTGGGCCCTGTCTGTTATCTCTGAGTTCTTTCCTTGCAGGGGTGAGGATGACAGTATATTATCAACTTTTTGTGGATGCATAAATAATCAAAATATCAAATCTTGACAGATTATAAAGTTCTTTTGGCACATTATCTCTATACTTCTATATCTCTGGCATCTACATATTGGGAAATAAGCATCCTCCTTTCTCAATATGATCCAAATGAGCCAGTAAAAGTAATGACTTTGCTTGAGCAAACATATCTCTACTTTCTGACAAAAGGGCTTCATTCATCATTTTACACATTGTCCCCCTACCCCAGGACTTTAAGCTCATTGAGGTCAAGGGCTGGCTTTTTTTTGTTGTTCTTGAGCCAATGAAACATCTTGCACCAGAGTCTGGAGTAAAACATGTGTCCAGTTGTTAAGCTTGCTGTTTTCTTCCTCATACAACCGGCCAGCTATTTTGCAGTACTGATTGAGCTTACTCTGTTTTGTCATTCACACAAGTAGCTTCACTACTGAGTCTCTTACCTGAAATTTGTTTAGAAGCTGGGAGGAAAAACAGGTCAGACATTGGTGTACACAAACGTATACTAAAGTAACATATCCAGGTATTTATTACAAGCTAAGCAATATATGCCAGAATATCATTCAAAAGTTAAGTAATAGCTCACGTGAAGAAAATAGAGAAAAAAAGAGGAAGTTTTTTTTTTTTTTTTTTTGGTTTTTCGAGACAGGGTTTCTCTGTATAGCTTTGCGCCTTTCCTAGAACTCACTTGGTAGCCCAGGCTGGCCTCGAACTCACGGAGATCCGCCTGCCTCTGCCTCCCGAGTGCTGGGATTAAAGGCGTGCGCCACCACCGCCCGGCGGATCAGAGGAAGTTTTTATAGAAGTGTTTATCTTAGAACTTCTTTGGGATGTTTACTTTTTCAAGCACATAAAACACCACACAGCAAATAGACTTATGGTGGAAATGGAAATAGCCAATTGGTTGGCTAGAGAGATGCACAAAATTTGCCATCAGAAATTATAAAATGGAATGCTTGCAATGTTTTTAGGCATTGCTATTTTCATTCGATATCTTTTATTTACTATTTGAGAATTTTATACACATATATAATTGGATCCCTTCATCTTCCTCTTATCTTCATGTCCTTTTAAAGTAACTATTGGGTTCAATTAGTGCTGCCCATATACCAATGGGTGAGGGGGTCATCCACAGGAGCATGGCCAACCTACCAGGAATCACTCCTATAAAGAAAACTGACTCCATCTCCATTAGCAGCCACCAGCTCTCCACAGTGCCTCAAGGACACTTGTTCTTTTCAGTTTGAGCAGCTGTAAACTTTTGCACTGATCACCACCCACTGCACAAACATACCTTTCTGATGAAGACCGAGAGATAGCAGCACTAATTTATGGCTCTAGAGATATGTATTTAAGTTTGATACTGATTTATATTTAGCAAAATAATACCCTTATGGCCTATGTGTTCCCTAGCCATGGGTTCTTGGCCACATCTACAAACACCAAGTATGGACTTCCTCCTGGAAAGCAGTTTTTAAATCCGATTAGAAAGTGGTTGGTTACCACTGTAACATTCATGCTACTATTGCAACCATGGGAATACCCGTCCAAGCCAGTCATTATTGTAGCTCTCAGTGTTCACAGCTGGCTCACAGTGTTCATCACAGAGACTGTGATGGCTCCCCACCCCCCACAGCCTGTCCAGTGTTTTTCAGTATTATTAAAGCTATGCAGCAGGGAAGAAGCTTCCAGGTCAGTACTAGCATGCTGTATCAATGCCCTATGATTGAAGTATATGATGTCTTCAGCAGTAGATTATTACTATCAAGTTTCGGTGGTCAACCAAGGACAATGGCAATAGTCTATACTGTTTCTGGGGTCTCTGGAATACCCCTTACCTCTGAGAGATGCTATCCCACACCTGGTAGTGGGCTTTTTATTGGCAACATATGGTTCTGGGGGAAGCATTACTTCCCAAGCAACGTAACTCCATATAAACTCTTGTGTGTCAATAGAGCCAACCCTGTTGGCAGAGGTGTGAGGGAGCTAGCCCTGAAGTTATAAGCATGGGAGAACTGTCTCCATTACTCATCTGTCTTGAGACAACATGGAGGGGGGATGCCCCTCCCTCCCCCATCAACACCTGAAGCAGGAGTTGGGCTTGCCCTGAGGTCATAAAAGCAGGAGAGCTGTCCCTTCTCCCTCACCAGCTAGGCAACACAGAAGAGCTGGCCCTGAAGGTGCAGGTGTGGGAGAACTGACCCTGAGGATGTGAAAACCAAGTAACAGAAATGGCCCCACCCCTTGCTCATTGCTGCAAAGGATGAGCTAGCCATGGCAATGCTGGGGTGCCCATCCTGGTGGTGAAGACAGGGGAGAGCTGGTGATGACCAGCTTCAATGCTGCAACGACCCAGGCCCAGTGCCAGGGTTATGTGTTGGTTCACCCCAACATCCACCCTGTCTGTGATCTAAGGGAGGAGGAGCATGGGATGGGGGTGGGGTCAGTCCTGTGGACTCAGGACTGTAGGATCTCCAAGACACAAAACAAAAGCACTGATGGTGCAGTAGAGACCAGGGGCCTTGAACCAGACCGATGATTCTTTTTGATGAACACCTGCATGTAAAAAAATGTATGGATGAAAGAGTTTGCTGGATGACTCACTGCATCATACCACAGCTTCAATGATGAGATTCCCCCCCTTTCCCCCCTCCTTTTCTCTTAAATTTTATTTGCTTTAATTTTGGCATGGGGAGGGAGATGGGTGGGATCAGGAGGCATGATGTGAAAGACACAAATAATAATTAAAAAATAAATACAATTTTAAAAAGAAAAAAAACTCTTGTGTGCATGTGTCTCTGAAGTTTATAAAATAATAGGTTTTCATGTTTTTCAAGTATCCATAGTGTTAGTTACCCCTTCCCCTACCCTCCCTCTTTTCTACCTAACTTTTCCTACTTAAACCGCTCCCAAAGTATGATTCTTTCCTCCTTATTCACATCACCTCTGTTCTACTATCTCCCTTCCTTAAGGTCTTTCAAAAATTAATTTTTAAGTATAACTTGGTTAGGGAATATGCTTTCACACTGCTAGCCTGTGTTTAGAATGGGGGAGTCCTCACTGGGTTTGAACCCATGTCACATCATGCACAAATCACAGTGACCACAAAGACCCACTCTCAGAATTACCCTCTTCATGTGATTGTCATGCCCTTATCTGCAGATCTGCAGTCATTCTCACTTTCATCATCTTCTCAACCTGGCTCATCCTCCTTGAGGTCTTTCTCCATAGTAACTGGCTATTTTTGCCACTCTCGACCTAATAAGCTTTCAGAGACAATTTATTGTACAGTATGGTCCAGATACATTAATAAAATGATGACTGACACCTGACAGCTCATTAGCCAAGATTAAAATGCAGTTTTCAGTTCATTAAACACCACAAAAAGCTACACTTTAATAATCATATAATCTACTGAATGATGTACTCAAAAGGCTTCTGGTAGAGTTACCGATAACTGAGATGCATACAGTTGAGGAAGGATAACCTCATTATGTTTTTAACACACACGATCAATCTGAGATTTACTTGAAGGGGTTCACTTAGGAACATCTTTGGACTTAATAAGACATGAAATAATTTTCTTCTGCTTACTTTTTCTTGAAAATACTTTCCATATGATATATTCTGATCACATTTTCCCCACCATCAATTCTTTACAGACTTTCTCTTCTCCCAAATCCCTCTCCACCCAACTTTGCTCTCACTCTCTCTCAATAACAAGAAAACAAAAACAAAACAGAACAAAACCCCCCAAATCCCAAGAAACAACTCCCCAAATAAATCAGAATAAATAAGTGAAAGGCCAACAAGGGGGAAAAAAGCCCAAACAAAGTAAAATGGGACAAAAAGTCTACAAAAAATAGAACTGAAAAATTTTTCATTTTAATTTTATGTTGGCCATCTACTTCTTGGCATAGGGCTTATCCTGAAGTATGGTTGATATACCCAGTGAGACTGCATTGAAGAAAACTGATTTTTTTTTTTGTCAGCAGGTATCAATTGCCGATATCATCTTTTTGGTTAGGGATGGGAGTATGTATCCACTTCTCCCTCTCAGTGCTGAGACACCATCCGGCTTGAACTGTGTGCACATTCTATGTATGCTGCCCACAGTCTCTGTGAATTCATATGTGCATCAGTCTTATGTCTGGAAGACGCTGTTTCCTTGGAGTCATCCATCACTTCTGGCTCATACAGTCTTTCACCCTCCTCTTCTGCATTTAGATTCCTGAGCCTATCTGGGAGGGGTTTCATGAAGTCATCTCCTTTAGGACTAAGCATGGCAAAATCTCTCACTTTCTGCACATGATCCAGATGTGGGTCTCTGTGTTAGTTCCCATCTACTGTAAGAGGAAGCTTCCATGATGAGGGATGAATGAGGTACAGATCTCAAAACGACTGCTTCTAGCTCCATCCATTTACCTGTGAACTTTGTATTTCTTAAAGCTGAAATAATATACCATTGTTTAAATGTACCATATTTTCATTATCGTTTCATTTCCATTCATCAGTTCATGGGCATCTAGGATGTTTCCAATTTCTGGCTATTGTGAATAGGGGTGCAACAAAAATGGATGAGCAACTGTCTCTTTAGTACTATGATGAGTTCTTTGTGTATATCTCTAAGACTGGTATAGCTTCCTCTTGATTCCCAGCCTCCTGAGGAACTGCCACACAGATTTCCATAAAAGCTGTACAAGTTTGCACTCCCACCAGCAATGAATAAGTGTTCCCATTTCTATGTGTCCTCACCAGCATGTGCTATCATTTGTTTTATTGACCTTGGTGATTCAGTCTGGTGTAAGATGAATTCTCAAAGTGGTTTTGATTTGTACTTCCCTAAGGGCTAAGGATGTTGAACATTTTAAAAAGGATTTTTCAGCCACGTATATTTTTAAGAACTCTCTGCTTAGTTCTGTTCCTCATTTTTTTAAACTGAGTTATTTGTTTTCTTGAGGTTCAGTTTTTTTAGTTTTTATGTATTTTAGATATCAACTCTCTAATTAGATACATAATTTGTAAAGACCCCTTTCTGTTCTATTCAGAAGCTCCTTTTCTGTTCTAGTGAGTTCAAGGCTATTCCTCACTTTCTATTCTGTCAGGTTCAATGTTTCTGGTTTTATGTTGAGGTCTTTGATCTATTTGGAGTTGAATTTTGCATTCTTCTACATACAGCCATCTAGTTTTACCAGTACCATTTGTTGAAGATGCTAGTTTTCTCTAGTATGTATTTTTGAATTCTTTATAAAACAAAACAAAACACCCATGGACTTATATTTGGGTCTTCAATTCAATTCCATTGATCAATGTGTCTATTTTTATGCCAACATCATATGGTTTTTATTACTACAGGCCTGTAGTACAGCTTGAAAGATGGGATGATGATACCTCCAGCAGTTTTTTAAAATTATTTATTTTTTATTTTTCATGATTGCTTTACCTACCCTGTAATTTTTGTATTTCAAAATGAAGTTGAGAATTTTTTTAAAATTTTTTTTATGTTTCTGTGAATAACTATTCAAATTTTGATGGTGATTGCATTAAATCTGTATAGTGTTTTGGTAGGATGGCCACTTTTACAATATCAATCCTGCCAATCCACAAGCATGGAGGATCTTTCCATCTTCTGGTTTCTTTTTCAATTTCTTCCTATGATGTCTTAAAGTTGTTATTACAAGAGTCTTTTGCTTGCTTGGTTAACATTATCTTAACATATTTCTTGAGATATTGTGAGTGGTACTGTTTCCCTTATTTCATTTTTAGTCTTTTCATCTGTACTTAGGCTACTGATTTTTGTGTGTTCATTTTGTATCCTGCTACTTTGCTGAATGAGTTTATCAGCTGTAGGAGTTCTCTGGTGGAATTTTTAGGGTCACTCCTGTATACAATGATATCATGAAAATAAAGATACTTTGACTTCTTCCTTTCCTATTGGTATCCCCCTGATCTCTTTCAGTTATCTTATTCTAGCTAAGACTTTAAGTGTTATATTGAATAGGTTCATAGAGAGTGAACATCCTTGTCTTATTCCTGTCTTTAGTGGAAATTCTTTGTTTCTACCTAATTAGGTTGATGTTGGCTGTGGACTTGCTGTAAATTACCTTTACTTTGAGGTTTGTCCATTATAGTCCTAATCTATCCAGGACTTTCACCAGGAAGAGGTGTTGAATTTTGTCATAGGCCTTTTCTGCATATAATATGATGATCATGTGGTTTTGTTTTTCAGTGTGTTTATGTGGTGGATTAGGCTTATTAATTTAAGTATGTTGAACCATCCCTGCATCTCTGTGATGAAGACAATTTGGTCATAGTGGATTATCTTTTTAATGTGTTCTGGGTTTGGTTTGTAAGTGTTTCATTGAGAATTTTTGCTTTTATGTTCATAACGGAAATTAGTCTGTAATTCTTTTTCATTGTTGGGTTTTTGTGTGGCTTTGGTATCAGGGAAATAGTGGCATCATTAAAAGAATTTGGGAATGTTCCTTCAGTTTCTATCTTTGTGGAATAATTTGAGGAGTATTGGCATTAATCTTCTTTGAAGGTCTAGTAGAATTCTGTGCTGAATGCTTCTGGCTCTGGGCTATTTTTGGTTGGGATACTTTTAATTACTGCTTATATTTAACTAGGGATTATGGGTCTGTTTAAATTGCTCATTTAATCTTGATTTACTTTGGTAGGTCATATATATCAAAAAATTAACCCATATCTTTTAGAATTTCCAGTTTGGTAGAATACAGATTTTTAAAAGCATGTCCTTATGATTCTCTCAATTTCCTTGGTGTTGATTGTAGTATCCTCCTTTATCTCTAATATTATTGATATAGATATTCTCTTTCCAATTTTTAATTAAGTTGGCTAAGTATTTGCCAATCTTGTAGATTTTCTCAGAGGACCAACTCTTCCTTTCCTGGATTCTTTGTATTTTGTTGTTGTTGTTGTTGCTATTTCATTGATTTCAGCCATGAGTTTGATTATTTCTTGCCACCTACTCTTTTTGGACATTATTTCTTTTTGTTGTTATAGACATTTCAGGTATGCCACTAAGTTACTAGTATGAGATCTCTCTGTAGCACAAATCTTAAATGGTCTTATTAATAAAAAAAAACTCAAGAGCCAGGTATTGGGGTGAATTCTGAAAGATCAGAGAAGCAGAACAAGCCACAGCTAACCTTATTCCAACAAGTCCTCATTCGGATCCTGTTTCCAGCAATCTTTAGAATGAAAGTTTCTGAGTCCTCACCCTAATGGATTTTAGCTGAACTGCTGCTAAAAGTCTCAAAGCTTAAATGACTCTAGTTTCTGGTCCTCATGCCTTATATACCTTTCTTCTTTCTGCCATCACTTCCTGGGATTAAAAGTGTGTGTCACCATGCCTGGCTGTTTCCATTGTAGTCTTGAACTCACAGAGATCTGGGTAGATCTCTGCCTTTAAAATGCTAGGATTACAGGCATGTGCTACCACTGCCTAACCTTTATGTTTAATATAGTGGCTGTTCTGTTCTTTGACTCCCAGATAAGTTTATTGGGGTGCACAATATATCAACCACATTTCCCTTTTTTGTTTAAAATAAAAAATTATAACTAATATAAGAAACACACTATCATTAGCTCTGTGAAAGCAGGGAACCACGAGGACAGTGACAGAAAACTCAAGGGCTACATCGGTGAAACACAGCTTTGGATCTGTGAACATCTGAGCACTTTTGAAGACATGGAGGCTCAACTTTTGGAAAAAGAGTTTGGACATTCTGGAAATTGATTGATAAAAGAACTTGTTTGTCCAGGTATAAGGAATACTTTCCTTTATATTTTCACTTCCTAAACATTAAAAAACAGCATCCATTTATTAGAATTATAAAACTGATTTATTAGAATTATAAAATATATTTTATAAAGTAGTGTCAAGCATGCAGCAGGCTCATGTCCACAAATTACGACTCAAGATGATTGCCTAGTGCCTTGTGAAGGACCCGTTCAATGAAGTTCTCCTGTCAGAAGCACATTTCAAATGGGAGTTTGGCTAATGGGAAGAACTGCCAGAGTCCTGTCTTAGATTAGTTCTCTGAGGGTGGAGCTGGTTGTGGCTAGTCTATGATAACGTGTCAATGCTGCCGTCTACAGTTAACAAATGTTTCTATTGGTGTTCAGTTTGAAAATGGGACTGTAAATAACAATTGCAAGCTGTCAACATCTAGGGATTCCTGCTCCTGATACTCTGAGTTGACTGCTTTACTTTAAAGGCCAAAGGACTTGTGACAGTATTTATGTTGCATTTGGATTAACTAATTGGGACTTTGGCCTTTTTCTCTAGTTGCCTGTTCCTAACTTAAAATTAATTTGTTACAGGCACATTGAGTTAATTAGCATGATTAGCTCCCTGGCCTCCATGCTTGCATTTGTAAGAGCTTTAAAGTCAAGGTACTGCTTACACAGATGATTGCTTTAGTGGTAGTTAATTCTTGAATTGTTATCTTGGGATGGCTATTATCATATTATTAACATGTGTGGCTATTTAGGAAGAAACAAATCACTTTCGCATGCCATTTTAAAACATGTCAGATAATACATACATATGTGTGCATATGCATACATATAGTTTGCTTGCATCCTGTCAACATTTTTAGGTTGTATACTTTTAAAATGTGAGATTCCCAACCATAAAGAATTGCATGTTTTGACTGGTAGCAATAGTAAACTTTTCATTCATGAAGTGGTTATCATAACAAATAATCAATGATACATTTGACTTGGACCTGTAGAAACTTAAAGCTTAACAGAAGAGTTCACCACTAGGGGCCACCCTGATCTTGAAGCTTAAACCAACTCATGAGTTCAACAACAGTAGAATGCCATGAGTAAAAATTTTACTTATGGGTAAGATGGAGGTCATTTGTGGGAATTTGATAATAATAATTATAATCGTATTCTACTATTAATATAGTAAAGATTGAAACATTAAGTTGTAGGAATTTCTGTTCAAAGATGACTTTTTTTACAGATGCCATGCAAATCCATTGTATCACTGGACATGAGTAAGTCACTTACCAAATCAGTAAAATTCTGCTAACTTTCCTAAAAGAGTTAGGTGTGGTTTGATGATCTCAGCAGAGGGAGCCATCAATTTAATGTCTCCATCAGCTTTCACCACCACGCAGAGAAAGCTATTTAATGGTTCTATTCTGGCTTGATTACCCATAAAAAGATAATAAGCTTATCGCTCTCTCAGGAGTGTTAGGAAGGAGACTTGTTTAAAGTGTGGGAAGCGTCCCAATGATAGAAGCTGCTAATTGTTATTATGTAAAAGTGATGCAACGATAGTAAAAACAATCAATGAATTCACGAAGGAGGGAATCGCCTGGTGATTAAAAATTGTCTCCTTATACCGTATTTACACATAAGGCGAAGACAGTTCTCTTAAATTGTGACATTTGGTTTCAAAGTTGTCTCTGGTTCACAAAACAGACCCTGCCCTCTGACCGAGGACATGCAGTGGAGGCTATGTGGGGCTTTGGGGAGCAGCATCTGTGAGACCCTTGAAAGTGCCAGTACCACAGAGGCTCAATAATGTACACGTCTGTTGTTTTTCTAAGAAAACCCACAACAGAACAAGGGAAGGTAATGGCTCTTTTAGAATTTTTGAGGGTGGCAACAGTTAGTATGACATCAAAGTGCCTCATGAAGTAGATGAAGTGGGCCAGTGAAAATGAACTCAGTTAACTTCAGTGCAGAAACGGTGACTGAAAACCCTGAGGTCTGAAGAGGCGCTTTGGTGGCCCGAGACTGTAGCACACACAGCTCTACAGATGTGAGAGGGCCAAGGGTTTTATTTATTTTTAGAACCACACCTCTATCCAGGTGTGAGCCTCCCCCCCCCCCCCCCCGTTTTCATCTTCAGAGTTGTGGTCATTTTTTCTCTACCTTTCTTAAAATGGAAGACTTATGTACGGCTTTTGAACCAAATTTGAACTGTGGTTCAGAACACTTATGGGACCCAACTGCTGCATCTGACTACTTCCCACAAGGTGGACATCTTCCTTGGAGGGTGGCTTATGAGGTGACTCAGTATGACCTCTCCTGAACTTTACTCAGGTTATGTGCTCCACACAGGGCAGAACTGTTGGCTCTGAGACTCTTGGAACATTATTTCTATCTCCTATATACTTATTCATCCTATCCTGTACATAATAACAATTTCATTGTGAATATTATTATTATTATTATTATTATTATTATTAGTTATTTTGCGACACTTTTTTTTCTGCAAGGAAATGTCACAAAACATGACAGAATCTGCTAACAAGAGTTTTATTAAGATGAAAGGGACAGAGAGTGCCCAGGCCTGTGGAAGACATGTGTGTAGAGAAGAAGAGAAGAGGAGAGAGAGAGAGAAAGCTGGGAATATGGCACCGGTTTATAATGGCTGGGTGGCATAGGTGCATACACAGGTCCATGTAACTACTCCACGCATGAGCGTAGATCACATGGTTGAGTTGTGCACTTACATAACCATGCAAAGTCACAGATCCTGGTCATCTGAGATGCCTTGACCCGGAAATGGCTATCTTGACCTGGAACTGGTTAGGCAGAAGTGTCCAGGTCCGATGGGCATATGCAAACACGCCCAACCGTGGGGGCATGTTGTGAACCCATCAATTATTATTATTATTATTATTATTATTATTATTATTATTGAGTCAAGGCCATGGCTGGCCTAGAATTCTCTAAGAAAACCAGGGTGACCTAGAACTCACAGTAATCCATCTGCTCTGACCCCCAAGTGCTGTGATTAAAGTTGTGGACCACCATGCTGACCATAAATCTTAATTTTCTAATGAGTCAAAGATTTAAAAGGTTAGCAACAACACCATGTGAAGAATGGTGAATAGAGTGTATTTACTTAGACTGTTAAATAATGATTAATCCCAGGAAAAGAAAATAATATCCAAACGTAAAGTGAGTTGTAATGTTCTAACCACTTTGCACATGCCATTGATTTAATCGCCACAACAGGAGGAGTTGCTATGGAAGAACAGAATTTAAATATAAATCTATCATTTTTAAAAAGCGAAGCAGATATGTTTGGTAGGTGTATGGGAATAGCACCTGTAGTTCAGGCTGTTGTGTTTCCGTATTTAGAGTCTTGATTTAGGGCCCCTGGGTTTGCGGCTGTCAGATTACAGCTGCCAACTGTCTCATCTCATACACCAGCTTCAGAAAACAACATAATTCGCAGATAGTTTTTATTAAAAGTTCGGGCTTCAGGAAGCAAACTTCCACACCTGCAATGTCATTGGTGTAATGAGGAAGGAGATGATGACTTGATGATACAAAAATGAGTCAAATCCAAAAGCAAGGATAGTTAACTTTGAAAGAGAAACACTCTAACTTGTAGCAGGTAGCCTTGGAAATATTGAATGGGAATCATGGGGCAACCAGTTTAAAAGGTATGCTATATTCTACAGCTGCCTAGAAGATTTGTGTTCACGGGTAGAGAGAGAGTGGACATATGAAGAAGACAAGAGGACCTAGGGAGTGAGGGCAAAAACTCAGTTATAAGGCTCATAATGACGGAGAAAAAGAACACAACCCTTTTCACACAGTGGGCTCATTGTAGGTAGAAGAGACAAAGAGGAGGGAATACAATACAATATTTAGATCTCATAGTTGGCCACAGGTATTGAAGTGGTATGGTACTGGTCACTATATTCATTCAGACAGAATCTCCCACCCCCTTGAGTAAGTTGTCTAATTTATTTTACCTTTTAAAAGTATCTAAGGAAATTTGAATGAACTAAGACAAATCTCAAGATTTATTTATCAATTCCATCGTTCAAGCTACATTTCCTTACACACAGCTTGGTCCAAAGGATACAGTAATCAATTTTATGAAATATGCATGTGGCCTCATGGAGTTGCCACATAATGAGATTTAGAAACCGTGAAAGCAGGGGCTCAGTTTGGAGTAGCGGCTGAATTCTGAGGACGTTTATTGTGAGCTTCATAAGCTATCTGAGTGGGGATGTTGAGCACATGATTGCATATTTAAATCTAGAGTTTAGAAGAAACTTACACAAAAGATCAAAGTTTGAGAGTTTTGGTAATCATTAGTGCTATTCACCAAATAGTTCCATTTCCCTTGTAATTTGTGCTGGAATTGCACTTTACCATTCAAGGTAGCTATTTTAATTGCCAACTAAGTAAAATCAAATGAAAAGGCTATGTATAACCTTTGGAGGGAGAGTTCCATAATGAATTTACAATTTACTATATTCTTTACCTCTGTGTCAATGCTGAAGATGGCAACCTTTTTTTATCTGCTTATGCCCAGAGAGAGGGCTATTAACTCTAAGAAAAGCACAATTGGCAGGTAATGTGAGTGAGAGTCTTTCATGGAACTACTTAGATACAGTGTTACTTTCTAGGAAGTAGTCTATTCTGATTTGAACAGGAATCACGACAGACAGTTGGATGTAGGTAGACTTATAGACACATAATGAGAGAGAGAAGATCCAGGACAAGTAAGGCTGGGAGCACTCATCTGAAAAGGTTGGTCAGTAAAGGAATTATTCCACATGGCATTCGGGATATATGGCACTCTAGAAGTCAAATAAAGAATGGGTTTTCGGGAGGAGACAGTGTCAAAGATGCCTTAATAAGCTGAGGAAGTGTATATGTAGATTGTGGAGAACTTTAGAGACTGTGTCTAGATGAATCTCTAATTTAGATAGAGAAGTAGGCAGAAGTGTTATTTGGAGGGAGAGAAAGTGAAAAAAGAAAGAGATAAAATGGGTAGAATAACTATACTCAAGTATACTTTTCTTTGAGATACTGATATAGGGTCACAATTAAAACAGGGAAGTAGGGCCTTTTGTTAGATAATGGAAATCCTGCACATCAACCATGAGTAGAAATATTAATAATGTAGAAAGGTTGAGGAAGTTATATTCTTGAGCAGGAGAGATAGAACTGGATCTTGAGGTCAAATGGATAGGTCAGCCTTGCTAGGGAATTAGTATTTATGAATTTGAAGTTGGATAAATCAACACAATTGCATGTTTTTCTTCAAACATAACTGGCTACACAGATGCAGGTTGTAGAGTGGATGAAGCATTGGTTCAATCAGTGATGCCTTGATCATTAATTTTAAGTGTATTTGTTTTTGTTTTTAATGTTTTCCATACCAAGTAAGAGGAACTAATGTTTTTTTAAAGTTAGGGATGGGGCAGGCATATGTATGGGAGGTGGACATGCCCCAGCACATTTGTGGTGGTCAGAGGACAACTTTGTGGAGCTGATACTCTCCTTTCATCAATCCTTTCTCCTTTCGTGGGTTTTGCTGGTCCAACTCAGAGTGCTATGCTTTTGAATTGTTGTGTCCGTGCACAGCTCCCAGGAATGGGATTGACTGGGGCTTCAAATGAATGAAGCAAAGACACAGATGGACACATGGACACACAGAAAAGCTGGCATCAGGTAGTTTGGACTCTGAAGGAGAAGCCTTAGCAACTCAAGACTCAGAGTGCTTGTTATATAGTGTTGAACAGAGAGGCAGGGTCATTGCATATCACTGGCAAGGAAGCATGGTTATTACCTACAGATAAACAAGGAGCAGGGCTTATGGTGTATAGCTGGATCAAAGGGACAGGTTTAGTTAAACTCGGTAGAGCAATCTCTGTAAGACAGCCGTCTGCAGGCCATAAATATTCAGGAGTTTAAAGCTTGCTGAACATTTTTTTGCACATACTGTCAACATCCACACTTGGACCAGAGGAAGGCTTTTCCATGCTTTGAGTCTCACCATAGGGAAAGGCTTTGCGATTCATCCATGGGCTTGGAGCTCTGGGATCTTTGACGTGGCTGGCTTATGTCAGCAATACACATTATCTCAGGATTTCACTCAGTCAGAGAGAGTTTTCTCAGCTCCCTACAGTACAGCAAGAGTTCTTATCTGCTGAACCATCTGGCCTATCCTCAAGAACAAATTTTAATACCCATAAGCCTCCAAACAACTATGCAATATTTGAGGGAATTCTTGGTAATTTAGGACTAAAATAAGCAACCCCCCAAAACAGACATGGCATTTTATTCCCGAAGATTATGAGTTTCTTTCTGCAGAGATTCATCAGGAGAGTAGATTTTTCATATTAGTAAGGTCTCTTAGGCAGAAAAAAAAAAGAAAGTAGATTTTCCAGTTGAAATACTTATTGATCTTGATTATTTTAAAAGTAACCAACAGCTCTTATTTTGCCTTATTCTTCTCTGTTCCCTCCATTGTATTTAATAATGTTTTGTTAGTAGCTTTTTATGAGGGCATGAATAAATGCAATAACACAGCAGGAAGTCTCTGAGACCAACTCAAACTGGTTATTAGTTCACACACTAAGGCATCTGGGTGGGGAATCTCTACCAGATGAGGAAAAGGCAATAAAGTGAGAAATGAAAAACACATCATGTAATAAGATGTCAAATGGCTAGAATATCCAGGTATTCACAAGTGCATTCACACATGTATGCAGCTACATATTTATGACTTTGCTGTAGTGGTTACAATAGACCTTGCCAAGGAGTTTCGGGATTTGAGTTTGTTGGAAAGATAGTATATTGCAATGTTTGTTCAATGTACTCGGGTTTCACTTGGGTACTCAGGCTGGCTATTCTGATGAAGGAAGAGATGTAATTAAAATTAGGAAACATTCCTGTAATTAAAACAGGAAAGCCAGTCGTACCATAATTGTCTGTCAGGATTGACTATTTCTATGAGGTAAAACCAGACAGAGAGCAGTATGAATGTAAGTAAGGCCATATGTTTCAAATGTGTCTGTGAAAATGGCTGGTTTTATAATGGCAAAGAATATGCTTATGGTAGAATGTTGAGTGAAATAACCCAGAACGAGATTTTATGTAAAGTGTGCTATCAGCCATTATTTTTGAAAGGCACAGGAAAACAGGATATAGGAATTGTACAATAATCATTGGGGCTTACAGTGCTGAGCTCAAATTACTGAGGCACATCTTGGTGACACACTAGGGCTATTGTCATAGTTAGCTTCAGTTTGTCAACTTCACACACCTGGGAAGAGAAATCTCAATTGAGAAATTGCCCCTTGGGTTGGCTTTGTAGCCATGTCTTGTAAAGCATTTTCATAATTTCTAATTGGCATAGAGGGTCCCAGGCCATGGTGGGCAATGCCATCCCTTCGCAAGTGGGCCTGGGCAGTATAAGAAAGGCAGCTGAGCAAGCAAGGGGAACAAGCCATAAGAGACATTCTTCCATGGACTCTGCTTCAGCTCCTGCCTTCAGGCTCTTGCCTTCAGTGCCTGCTCTAGTCTCATTGGATGATGAGCTGTGTAACCTGTAAGGCGAAATAAACCCCTTTCTCCACAAAGTTGGTTTTAGCCATTGTTTTATCACAGCAACAAAATGCAAACTTGAACATTTTTGAAAATGTTCATTGAAAACAAGAATTATTTGTGGGCTTATTTCCCTTTTGATCGCCAGTTTTGTATTACATTTCATACATATATAGCCAAAGATAGTTTTAATTTTTAATTAAACTTTTTATTTTACTTTTCTCATTTTTAATTTCATTTTTAATATGTGTCTATGTATGTCTGTGAAAGTGCATGTGCACATGAATTTAGGTGCTCACAGATGCCAGAAGAAGAAGTTAGATCCTCTGGAGTTGAAGTTACATGCTTCCTGGTGAGAATCCTAGGAACAGAGCTTAGGTGCTCTGGAAAGGCAGTACAGGATTTCAACGAGTGGGCCATCTCTTCAAACCTGGCTTGTCTCTTATAGCACATTAATTCTGGAAGAATATGCTTATAGACATAAGTACTTGTGAATTATGTGTCAAGAAAATCAAAGATATATTTTTACATATGACATAGATTTATGTAACAACTACTATGTATTACACATTCTGTTAGTCTCTGGACTTATCAAATGCAGAGCTGAACAGTGTAGTGGGTATGTATATTACTTTTCTACCTCTGCACGAGGAATTACAACATGCTGAGCAGCTTAAAGCAGCCACATTGATGACTCAGTTCCAGTGGTAAGAATGCAGAGCATTGCTTGGTGAGGTCTTTGCTTAGGAGCCCAAGACTTCAGATAAGGTGCCATCGGATTGTACTCCTATCTAAAGACTCAGCTAAGGAAGCACCTGTCTTCAGGCACCCTTGTTTATTGGGTAAAGTTCATGTCTTACTGCTGTACATTGATGGCCATGAAGCTTTATGCTGATAGGTGGCTAAAGTCCTGCCCAGTCACCCTCAGCACCTTGTATAAGTCTCCCATGACTTATTGAGTCCTCAGAGTCAGCTTAGGAAAGAGAACTTCAAGAGTGAGTCTGACAGTGAGACAGAAGTGCAGAAGTAGCATCACCAGAGTGGTACCCTGCCACTTTTGCATGGTTTACCAGTTAAAATGATGCCAAGTTCCTACATACAGCTAGCTATACACTGGTGATTGTAGCTTGTCCTGTTGGTGACTGCTGCAGGCCATAAGTATATGAAATAGCAATTCAGCTGTATATGATAAAGCTATAGGTAGAAGGGTCAAGGAATTCTTCTAGAGGAAAATCAAATGTCAGGGAATATTTGATGATATTTGGCTTTTTAATATATCAGCTCTCTTGCTATGAATTTCTTGTGTGTTCATATACTACTAGGCCTTAACAGCAAACAGCATAAGCTTCTCAGACCTACTGCTGATCTGGACTAGGTAACACCCCTACAGAGCCTAGGAGACAGGCAAATTGTAGATGCATAGCTTTGTTTCTTGTACAAATGAGGCTCAGACCTTCCTTCCCCAGATAGGCCAAAAGAATTTTTTGCAGGCTGGGGCAGATTTCCATTCCTGAGAATGAATGGAGAAACCAAGGATGAAGATGAGATTGAAAGCATAAGAGCTTAATTAGAGCTATGAGAGGTCAGAAAAGAGGAGACAGAGAGGAGCTAAACATGAGGACAGAACAGATGCTGTGCAGAGAAAACTGACTCAGAAGAATAAAGTGCATGGGCTAAGAGTTTCGTGTACATAGATTCATTTAATACTGTCAAAGATTAGATTATCAGCTGGTTGTAGATTCTGCCTGGACCCTGGGAGGAGGTTATCGAGGGGCTGGACCCACCATAGTCTGCGATAGGCAACATTGTTTGAAGGGGTTTTTACAAAATGTACCTCAGAAATTGACTGCAGCTCTTCTTCACACAAAGAGTCACAACATGACGGAAGAACTCTCATTTAGAAGAGTATAAATGTCAGGATGACTAAGCAGTTCCCCAGAAGCATCCTTCATGGGGAGAATGGAGATGCCTGCTGGAAAATGGTATCTACCTGGAGCAATTGAGGTGAGATATTGCAGGTCACAGATGTGTGATATTAGGAAACACAGAAATTGCTGGAGGAAAAGGTGAACCAAGAGGGTCTAAATCAGGGACAGGAGTGTTCAGTGCATAAAACTACTGAGAGGCAGAGCAGGAAGG
Source organism: Peromyscus leucopus (assembly GCF_004664715.2). Taxonomy (NCBI): domain Eukaryota; kingdom Metazoa; phylum Chordata; class Mammalia; order Rodentia; family Cricetidae; genus Peromyscus; species Peromyscus leucopus. Next base: position 90,312,442 of record NC_051076.1, on the reverse strand, counting down.
AAAGAAAGTGAGAGACTGCTCCACAGGTCTACAAAAACCATTGCCTGGGCTTTAACTAAGATCCTTTTTCATGACCATTGTATTATTTCATTTTACACTGAAATTCTGTTTAATTCTCATGACTTGGGGCACAACTGTTTAGCAGTGCTTCTCAAAGTTAATGTGCATACCAATCACTGGGGGAGCTTGTTAAATCATCGATTCTGTCACTGCGTGGGGAACCATGGACTTAGGGTCTGCATTTCAAATAGGCTGAGGTGACAGTCCTGCTGCTGTCTTGCAAGCTGCACAGGTAGGAAGAGAGCAAGTGAAGAGCACGAGCAGCTTGTACCACTGCGCGAACTGAATAGAGCCAGGTGCAAGCGGTGTGATCTGAAGGTAGCTCGGCGGAGCTTTTAGCAAGCATTTTCTTTCTCTATGGCCCAAAGGCTTCTAAGACCCTCCCACTGTATGTTGAACGATGGGTTTGAATAATGTTGTTACATAAAACTCTCTCAGAACAGTGCAGACTGCTTTGTATAACATTAGCCATCTGGTCATCATCCTCCAAGGGTACTAATTTCCTTATAGGAAAATAGTAATGATATGTTAGTAAAGTGAAAATTCAAATATCTACTCTCACAGAACATTATTTTCTCACTTCACAAATACATCCTCATTTCAAATAGTACTCCCTAAATCAAAATAATAACATCATTAGGGTACAATGAGTGTATCGGAGTTTTTGTCTCTACCTTCTAAAGAGAAAAACATTAAGTTTCAAAGGCTTGCATCATCTACTAAGAAATTTTGTGATGAGAGCAGTATTTACTACTGACTGGTTTGGTTTGTTTAGGTTTTGTTCATGCTGCCTATTATTCTAAAGAAGAAACAAATGAGGTAATCTTATAGATTCTATTATATATTTATGTAGCTTTTGAAAAGGTGTGATTGTTTTCTGCAATATGTTTTCTGCAGGAGCACTTTGAAAGGAAATGTGAAAAAGCATACTTCTGACATTTGAAGGGAAATTGAGATTTGATATAGTAATGTAATACAGAAGATAAGAAACTAACTTTAGACATGGAGACTCTAACAAACCCAAGTTCCTATGATGCTTAAAAAATGTATTTAGGGGAATGGAGAGAGGCTCAGCTGTTAAGAGTACTGCTACTTCTAGAGAGGACCTGGATTTGACTTTTAGCACACACATGGCAGCTCTCAACAATCATTCACTCCATTCTAGGGGATTTGACCATATTCTTGCTTCCATAAACAATACATGCATATGGTGCATGGACATATATGCAGACAAAATATCCATACACATAAAACAACAAAAATTTAAAAAAAAAATCTAGACCAATGATTTTCAACCTTCCTATTTCTGCAATCCTTAATATGCAGATGGTCTTAGTAGACCTCTATGAAAGGGTTGGTCAACCCACAGGGGTTGTGACCCCCAGGTTGAGAACCACTGATATAGATACTTCTCTGAGGCTTATTATTTATTGACTTAACAAACATCTATTGGGCAAGCACTGTAAGAATTGATATGGTCCTGGGTTTGCAGTGGAAACAGGAAAGAATTCTTGACAAGCTATGCTGGAGGGAAGTGGTAAATGAGCAAATCATTGCACACATGCATACAGAATTACCCTATGAAGGAAACATTGTGTGTGCAGATCCCCACAGCAAGTCACAGCTGGTCACATTTGGGGAGTTAAAGAAGTCAAGTGGGCAGGGAACCAGCCCCATGAAGATGCTATTAATAGATGCTCAGTTTATTACAGCACACACAGTGTAGCATGCACAGCACTATCACTCTTCAATCCTTACTACCATTTTGTGAGATAAATACCATAAGCATACTCATTTTATTGGTCAGAGACCTAGAGGGTCATAGATTTCCCGTGTTTCATGGCAATGGCTTTCATCTGAGAAGTCTGGCTTCATGGTTCTCATTAATAGCCGGCATGGCCCTCTGCGGGTGACGGCAGCAGACACAGCAGATCACAAAGATCAGCATTTTTTTTCCCTCCTTTAAAAAATATTATACCACACAGACTCAAAGTCTTATTCCTTTGTGAAAGAACAGTAGGATAACTGACCTAATGAGAGGCCAGTGAAATAGGATAATAAAATAAAGTAATCTTTATATTATAAGACACTTACAGTTCTGGTAAGTAGATTCAAAATTGCAAAGACATGTTGCCATTTCATGAGATCTCCCCAGGAGGGCCTCCATATGGGAGAAATGACTGTACATTCTTTCCACAGCTCAGCTGGGGTGAGTCAGTTTTTCCTCATCTCATACGACATGAACGTGTCCTTTCCACAATTCCCTGAGGACATGGAAGTGGTACAGCCCCAAAGAGGACATCTATTTTCTTTGTATTTTCTAAATGAAAGTGATGCAGCCAATGTTTAGATATCATGGCATCCTTCTAAGAAGTGCCATTGTGAGTGATTTTTTTTCTTTTGTCATTCAGAATAGTTTAATTTAATTATAGATTTAAGGTTTAAGTAATGAATAATTACAAACTTAAAATATTTATTAATTTATTGGTTTTGTTTAATACGTTTGAAAATAGAGTGATCACTATAGGAGGAAGCCACCAGGCTCCCTTCAGTCTTCCATTCTGACTGCTGTGTAAATTGATAGCATCCCTCCTGCCTAGAAGTTGCACCAGCAAAAGACCATCTTCGAACCAGAGAACAAACCTGACCAGACACCAACCCTGATAGCTCCTTCACCTTTGACTTCCCAGTCTCTAGAATACTGAGAGAAAATTTCTTTTCTTTATAAAGCACCTAGCCTATGGTGTTTTGTGATAGCAGTATAAAGTTAAGTATCATGCAGCCTGTTGTGTAGTAGTGGAGATGTCCTGAAAGGGATAATTACAGAGAATGTGCTCAAAACATTAGGTACCTGGGAGCTGGATGTTAAGACTGACAGGGATGCTAAAAAGAGATGGTGATTTAAAGGATATGAGAAAAGGTGGTCTTCATGGGCTTCTAGCAATGTGCTCACAGCAAAAGAGCTCATATGATGAGAAGGTTCATATTGGACAGTGGCCAATAACTTTAGACACCCAGATAGATGCATCTGATTACAGTGGAGTAGCCTATTTTGGTAAAACTTCTACTTTGTTTCTTTGAAGTCACTGTTATGTGTTACTTGTATTTGGGGATTACTACTCTGTGCTTCCCTGTCCATTGCTTCCCTGGTAGGAGATTCCTCCATCAGCAGCAACAAGTCAATAATTTAGCTGGTCATTTCTGTTGAATGCAAAGAATAACAATAAAAGTGGCATGGCAAAATATTCTGTGACTGACGGTATAATTGTAGACTCCTAAATTTGGGGATAACTTTATCTACAAAACCTAGACACACTTTAAGGTTTAAAGGTGGCATTGATCCCAGGCCAAGTTTGTTTAAAGCACATTTTAAAAAGGAATTTCAATTTTAACTTAGATTTCTCTTTGGGTTATTTTAGTAAAGCAATGGAACATTTGAAGCTGTGACTGTAATTCAGCTGAACAAGAGCTCAGTCCTGTACAATGTGATTTGCTTCACGGTGGTACTGATGCGGCTTTCAGTTGTGTATCCATCTCACTGAGCTTCAACTTGTTTGAGCAGAAAGTCTCTGGCTGAAATTCTCGTTGCCTGACAACCCCAAAGTGCATGCTGGGTATTGACTGTTACCTTGGAGAGAACTCTGTACTTGATCAGTTGGTTCAGTGACCCGTGTTATAATTTTTTCTCTTCTCATGCCTTATTACCCATCTAAAAGACCTTCATTAGACCAGAGAACTGTGTGCATTTTGTTCCTGGATTTTTCACTCAACAGGACTATTTCCTATTAGAGTTGATCTCACATAAAAGGAAATAAAATAAGCTGGTTAGTTTTACTTATAAATGGATATTTCTTTGCCTGCTAAATCTCAAGGTCAGCCACAATCTTACACATGTATGTGTTACCTATTTGACAATGAAGGTGCCAGAAAAAGAAGTCAGTGTAGGTTTTCAGGACAGGAGAAACTGCTGCACGTCGTGGGTCACGACCAGGTGCTCTATGAAGCAGAGTGCAGAGAGCGTCGAGTAGTCTAAACCAGCAGGTCTCAACCTTCCTAACGCTGCAATCCTTCACTACAGTTCTGCATGTTGTGGTGACCCCTCAACCATAAAATTATTTTTGTTACTATGTTACAACTATAATTTTGCTGCTGTGGTGAATGGGAATGTAAATATCTGATATTTGGTCTATTGGATATATGACCACTATGCAAAGGTTGTTCAATCCTCCCGGCAACAAGGCATCAATAACCCACAGGTTGAGAACCTCTGGTCTAGATAGTTCAGCTTTCAGTTCTTTACAGCATAGGAGGTAGTATATAGGACAGAGGCAAGAGAAAGTCACACAGGATGTCTTCAACACTTAAACAAAAGAATAGACTTCCTTTTATTGAGCATAGACAGACTAGAAAACCAGCAGAGCTCCCAAGATGTGGTCTGTGGAGAGAGAGGATGAGCCCGTGGCTCACAGTGGATATAAAACACTGCCAGGCATCCTCCATTGTTGACTTAGAACTGAAATCAAAGTCATAGTTTGTTATGCGAAGTGAAGCAAAGGCACAATTTAAGGAAAGTAGGGCTTACTGTTTTCAGATATTGCTGTTTAGGAATCTTAATTCTTCAGAAAATTTGAGGATAATCTAAAAACGTTGTATTTTTCATTGGCTGGAGAAATTTCTGGTCGGATTTTTTTTTATATAAGCAGCTCTCAAATATCTGTTGCAATGGGGTTAGATAAAATATTGATAAAAAATCCAAGGATAATTATGAACCTTTAACAGACCCCATTAATTCTGTCTCTTTAATCACTGGCCTGAGGCCTCTAGCTATTGCCAAAAATTTAATATGACACATTTCATTTCTCGTTACATTCTTTGTTCATTCTCTGTTAAAAGATATTGATAAATAATAAAGTACTCTTGGTGGTGTGAATGAGAAATGTCCCCCATAGGCCCTGGCATTTGAACATGTCCCCAGTTGACATAAAACTGATATCCTCCACTACCCAAACCATCAACTGTCAATAGTTCCTAAGTTAGGTGTGGGAGATCACAATTTCCTACCCCATCCATACTATGAAATTGGAGTAGATTGATTTTGTGCAGGCAACCACAGCTACTATGAGTTCATGAATATGGTAGTTTTATTAAGTTTGGAAGACACCGTTTGATCTGGTTGTCCCTGAACTTTGGCTCTTACACTCTTTCTGTTCTCTTTTCTATTTTAGTTCTTGAGCCTAAGGGGTTATGGGTAATATAATTGTTCCATTTGTGGCTGAGAACACCACAGACATTTGTTTTCACTTTGACCAGTTGAGAGTTTCTCTATTAATCAACATTCATTGCACAAAGAAACTTCTCTGGAAAGGCTTGAGAGATATACTTACCTATTGGTATACAGATACAGATTTTTTTTATTAGATTTATAGTGCCAGGAATGTGTTTCCTCCTGTGGTGCAGACCTTAAATCTAATCAGAGAGTGTTTGGTTATCCCTATAACATTCATGCCACTATTGAACTCGCGGGCACATCTCATCATTCTGGTCAATATTGCATGCAGCTCATAGGGTTCATAGATAGATCAAACTGTTGATGACATTTTCTCTCAGTAGCCTACATAGCCAACAGGAAGGAAATTTCCTGTTCAGTACAAAATTGATCTCTTCATGTTCTGTGGTCAAAGTGTGTGGTGTCTTCCACAGTAGAATCTTAAACCAAGTTCTGGTGGGCAACAAGGGGAAATAGCAACAGCCTGTATTGTTTTGGAGGTCTCTGGGACACTCTGACTAAACTCAAGGGGAGGTATCTCACAGTTAGCATTGGGCTTTTAATTTGGCAAACTATGGCTTCTGGGAGGAGCATTACCTTCTGTGTAGGATAATTATAATTTAACCCATTTACATGAATGAATATACAGATACATACATACATACACACACACATATGTAAACACATCTTATAAAATAGTAGGTTTTCATGTGGCTTTTTCAAACACCCTTAGTTTTAGTTATCCCCTCTCACCTCCCACTCTGCCCTCCTCTCCTTCCCCCCTCCCCATTTAAACCTTCGGCCCCATATTTCTTTATCTTCATATCAACTTGCAATCTACTAGTCTCTTCCCTTAAGACCTCTCTGACAATGGTGCCTTTCCAGTCTCCTAGATTCCACAGGCACTACAATTAAACACACAGGTCTACATGTAGAAGAATGAAACTTGATCCTTTCCCCCTATTGTGCACAAAAATAAGTTCCAAATGAATCAAAGAGCTCAATGGACCTGAAACTCTGAAACATGTAGAAGAAGGAGAGAGTACTCTTGTGGACCTAGAGTCAGGTAAGGTATTTTAGAACAGGACTTCAGTTGTCCAGGACATATCAACAAGAAGAGCTTCTGTACTGCAAAGGAAACTGTTAATTGACTGAAGAGGCAGCCTACAAAATGAGAGACAATCTTTTCACTTATACACCTGGCAGAAGATTAGTGTCTAGAATATACAGAGAAAAACAACAACAAAAGAAAAACAGGGGCTGGAGAGATGGCTCAGAGGTTAAGAGCACTGACTGCTCTTCCAGAGGTCCTGAGTTCAATTCCCAGCAACCACATGGTGGCTCCCAACCATCTGTAATGAGATCTGGCGCCCTTTTCTGGCCTGCAGTCATACATGCTGTATACATAATAAATAAATAAATCTTTAAAAAAAAAAAAAGAAAAAAGAAAAACAGAAAAAAACCTGAACACCAAAAAAAAAAAAAAAAAAAAAAAAAAAACAAAAACAAACAAACAAAACCTCCAAAACTATTAAAAAATGAGACATGAACCGGACCCAATCCCCGGTACCAGCCACTCCGGGAAGACCTGCCCAACTTGGCACCAGGTTCTGGCTACCGGGCAGCTCCCCTTCTAGCCCCACCTGGAAGGATCCCCTTTTCCAAGCCCCCCGGCAGCCCCTGCAATCTCCGCGCCCTGCCCCCACGCCCATCTGCCCGCGACTCCAGCCACTTCCTGAGACTTAGAGACCGGCCCCCAGCTCCCAGCCTGCCCCGACTTCCCTTCTGGTCCAGAGGTGAGTACCCGGATCCAACCCGGACCCAATCCCTGGACACCAGCCACTCCGGGAAGACCTGCCCAACTTGGCACCAGGTTCTGGCCACCGGACAGCTCCCTTCTAGCCCCACCGGGAGGGATCCCCTTTTCCAAGCCCCCGAGCAGCCCCTGCAATCTCCGCGCCCTGCCCCCACGCCCATCTGCCCGCGACTCCAGCCACTTCCTGAGACTTAGAGACCGGCCCCCAGCTCCCAGCCTGCTCCCGATTGCCATTCTGGACCAGAGCCCGCCCCGGACTTCCCTTCTGGACCAGAGAGTTGGACAAGAGAACTCCTTTTGGACAAAGAGAGAGTCTTCCTGAATCTGTCAGCTCTTTCTGAAACAAGTACACTGATAAGACGAAGAAAGAACCACAAGGAGATGGGCAGACGTCAAGGCAGAAGTACATACAGCAAAATGAAGAGCAATACAGCATCACCAGAACCTAGCCCGCCTCCAACATCTAGACCTGAACACCAAAAATTGGAAGAAGCAGAAGAAAGTAGCCTTATGAGTAACTTCATGAAGAAGGTAGAGGCTTGTGTAGAGGAAAAGACAAGGAAATTGGAAGAACGCTATAAACAACTAGAGGAAAGAGCAAACAAATTAGAAGAAAACAATAAAGCCCTCCAAGAAAATAATAAAGTCCTGAAAGAAAACATTAAAGTCCTGGAAGAAAACATTAAAGTCCTGGAAGAAAACAATAAAGCACTGAAAGAAAATCATGAAAAAGCAATGAAACAAACAAAGGAAACAGTCCAAGAACTGAAAAAGGAAATTGAAAAAATAAAGAAGACACAAACAGAGGGAATGCTGGAAATAGAAACCCTGAGTAAAAGATCAGGAACTTCGGATGCAAGTATAACCAACAGAATGCAAGAGGTGGAAGAGAGGATTTCTGGCATTGAAGATACAGTAGAAGAAATAGTTTCATCAGTCGAAGGAAACACTAAAGCCAACAAAGTCATGAACCAAAATGTCCAAGAAATCTGGGACACCATGAAAAGACCAAACCTACGAATTATAGGGATAGAAGAAGGTGAAGAATACCAACTCAAAGGCACAGAAAATATATTCAACAAAATTATAGAAGAAAACTTTCCCAACTTAAAGAAGGAAATGCCTATGAAGATACAAGAAGCCTATAGAACACCAAACAGACTAGACCCCCAAAAAAGTCCCCTCGACACATAATAATTAAACAACTAAATGTACAGAATAAAGAAAGAATATTAAGAGCAGCCAAGGAAAAAGGCCAAGTGACCTATAAAGGTAAACCCATCAGAATAACACCCGATTTCTCAATGGAGACTTTGAAAGCCAGAAGGACCTGGACAGATGTAATGCAGACACTAAGAAACCATGGATGTCAGCCCAGACTAATATACCCAGCAAAACTTTCAATCATCATAGACAGAAGGAACAAGACATTCGAAGACAAAGCCAGATTTAAACAATACCTATCCACAAACCCAGCCCTACAGAAAGCACTAGAAAGAAAATTCCAACCGAAGGAAGTCAGATACCCACTCGAAAACACAGGCAATAGATAAAGCCACAACAGTAAACCCAAAGAAGGGAAGTACACACACACTACCACCAAAAATGACAGGGATGAACAATCACTGGTCGTTAATATCCCTTAATATCAACGGACTTAATTCACCTATAAAAAGACATAGACTTACAGAATGGATACGAAAGCAGAACCCAACTTTCTGCTGCATACAAGAAACACATCTCAAATTCAAAGACAGACACTACCTAAGAATAAAAGGCTGGGAAAAGACTTCCCAATCAAATGGTCTTAAGAAACAAGCAGGGGTAGCCATACTGATATCCAACAAAATAGACTTCAAACTAAAATCAATCAAAAGAGATAAAGAAGGACATTACATATTCATCACAGGAAAGATCCACCAAGATGAAGTTTCAATTCTGAACATTTATGCCCCAAACACAAGGGCACCCACATATGTAAAAGAAACATTACTAAAGCTTAAACCACATATAAAACCCCACACATTAATAGTGGGAGATCTCAACACCCCACTTTCACCACTGGACAGATCTCCCAAATCGAAACTTAACAGAGAAATAAAGGACTTAACTGATATCATGACCCAATTGGACCTAATAGATATCTACAGAACATTCCATCCTAACAAGAAAGAATATACATTCTTCTCAGCACCCCATGGAACTTTCTCTAAAATTGACCACATACTTGGCCACAAAGCATATCTCAACAGATACAAAACAATTAGAATAACCTCCTGTGTTCTATCAGACCACCATGGGTTAAAGTTAGATCTCAACAACAACAAAAACTACAGAAAACCTACTTTCTCATGGAAACTGAATAATGCTCAACTAAATCACAATGGGTTAAGGAAGAAATAAAGAAAGAAATTAAAGACTTCCTAGAGATCAATGAAAATGAAGAAACCACATACCCAAACTTATGGGACACTATGAAAGCAGTGCTAAGAGGGAAATTCATAGCACTAAATGCACACATAAAGAAGTTGGAGAAATCTCACACTAGTGACTTAACAGCACACCTGAAAGCTCTAGAACAAGAAGAAGCAAAGTCTCCCAGGAAGAATAGACGCCAGGAAATTATCAAAGTGAGAGGGGAAATTAATAAATTAGAAACTAAGAGAATAATACAAAAAATTAATGAAACAAAGAGTTGGTTCTTTGAGAAAATCAACAAGATAGACAAGCCCTTATCCAAACTAACCAAAAGACAGAGAGAGAGAATCCAAATCAACAAAATCAGAAATGAAAAGGGGGACATAACAACAGACATTGAGGAAATCCAGAGAATTATAAGGTCATATTTCAAAAACCTCTACTCCACAAAACTGGAAAACCTAAAAGAAATGGACATTTTTCTGGATAAGTACCACATACCTAAGTTAAATCAAGACCAGATAAACTATTTAAATAGCCCAATAACCCCTAAGGAAATAGAAACAGTCATTAAAAGTCTCCCAACCAAAAAAAGCCCAGGACCAGATGGTTTCAGCGCAGAATTCTACCAGATCTTCAAAGAAGAGTTAATACCAATACTCTCTAAATTGTTCCACATAATAGAAACAGAAGGAACATTACCAAACTCCTTTTATGAGGCTACAATTACCCTGATTCCTAAACCAAACAAGGATACAACAAAGAAAGAGAACTACAGACCGATCTCCTCATGAACATTGATGCAAAAATACTCAATAAAATATTGGCAAACAGACTCCAAGAACACATCAGAACAATTATCCACCATGATCAAGTAGGCTTTATCCCAGGGATGCAAGGGTGGTTCAACATACGAAAGTCCATCAACGTAATACACCATATAAACAAACTCAAAGAAAAAAACCACATGATCATCTCACTAGATGCAGAAAAGGCATTTGACAAAATCCAGCACCCCTTCATGATAAAAGTCTTGGAGCGATCAGGAATACGGGGAACATACCTAAACATAATAAAGGCAATATATAGCAAACCAACAGCCAACATCAAATTAAATGGAGAGAAACTCAAAGCAATTCCACTAAAATCAGGAACGAGGCAAGGCTGTTCACTCTCCCCATACTTATTCAATATAGTACTTGAAGTTCTAGCCAGAGCAATAAGACAACATAAGGAGATTAAGGGATACAAATTGGAAAGGAAGAAGTCAAGCTTTCCCTATTTGCAGATGACATGATAGTATACCTGAGTGACCCCAAAGATTCCACCCAGGAATTGATAAAGCTTATAAACACCTTCAGCAACATAGCAGGATACAAGATCAACTCAAAAAAATCAGTAGCCTTCCTATATACAATGGACAAAGAAGATGAGAAGGCAATTAGAGATACATCACCCTTTACAATAGCCAAAAATGACATAAAATACCTTGGGGTAACACTAACCAAGCAAGTGAAGGACCTATATGACAAGAACTTTAAGTCCCTGAAAAAAGAAATTGAAGAAGATCTCAGAAAATGGAAAGATCTCCCATGCTCATGGATAGGCAGGGTTAACATAGTAAAAATGGCAATCTTACCAAAAGCAATATACAGATTCAATGCAATCCCCATCAAAATACCAACACAATTCTTCACAGACCTGGAAAGAATAATACTCAACTTCATATGGAAAAACAAAAAACCCAGAATAGCTAAAAGAAACCTGTACAATAAAACAACTTCTGGAGGCATCACAATCCCTAACTTCAAGCTCTACTATAGAGCTACAGTAATAAAAACAGCTTGGTATTGGCATAAAAACCGACATGTGGACCAATGGAATCGAATTGAATACCCTGACATTAACCCACACACCTATGGACATATAATTTTTGACAAAGAAGCCAAAAGTGTACAAAGGAAAAAAGAAAGCATCTTCAACAAATGGTGCTGGCATAACTGGATATCAACGTGTAGAAGGCTGCAAATAGATCCATATCTGTCACCGTGCACAAAACTTAAGTCCAAGTGGATCAAAGACCTCAACATAAATCCAGCTACTCTAAACCTGCTAGAAGAGAAAGTAGGAAGTAATCTTGAACGCATTGGCATAGGAGATCACTTCCTAAATATAACACCAGTAGCGCAGACACTGAGACAAACAATCAATCAATGGACCACCTGAAACTGAGAAGCTTTTGTAGAGCAAAGGATACGGTCAACAAGGCAAAGCGACAGCCTACTGAATGGGAAAAGATCTTCACCAACCCCACAGGCGACAGAGGACTGATATCCAGAATATATAAGGAACTCAAGAAATTAGACATCAAAACGACCAACAGTCCAATTGAGAAATGGGCTTTAGAATTAAACAGAGAATTCTCAACAGAGGAAACCCAAATGGCTGAAAGACATTTAAGGAATTGCTCAACATCCCTAATCATCAGGGAAATGCAAATCAAAACAACTCTGAGATACCACCTTACGCCTGTCAGAATGGCTAAGATCAAAAACACTGAAGACACTTTATGCTGGAGAGGTTGTGGAGCTAGAGGAACTCTCCTCCACGGGAATGCAAGCTTGTACAACCACTTTGGAAATCAATATGGCGCTTTCTTAGAAAATTGGGAATCAATCTCCCCCAAGATCCAGCTATACCACTTTTGGGCATATACCCAAGAAATGCTCAATCATACCACAAGAGCACTTGCTCAGCTATGTTCATATCAGCATTGTTTGTAATAGCCAAAACCTGGAAACAACCTAGATGCCCTTCAACTGAAGAATGGATAAATAAATTGTGGCACATATACACAATGGAATACTACTCAGCAGAGAAAAACAATGACATCATACGGTTTGCAGACAAATGGATGGATCTAGAAAAAATCATCCTGAGTGAGGTGACCCAGACTCAGAAAGACAAATATGGTATGTACCCACTCATAGGAAGATACTAGATGTGGAACAAGGATGACTGAACTGCTACTCACATCACCAGTGAGGCTACCTGGAAAACGGGACCCCAAAAAGACATGGAGAAATGGATGAGATCTACATGAACAGCCTGGTCATGAGTGGGAACAATGAAGAGCGACGGTCGAGGGAAAGAGAGTGGGAGATCCTAGCTGGATCAAGAAAAGAGAGGGAGAACAACGAATAGGAGACCATGGTAAATGAAGTCCACATGAGAAGGGGAGGAAGCAGAGAGCTAGGGAGGCCCACGGAGATCCACAAAGATACCCCACAAAAGACTGCTGGCAATGGACGAGAGACGGCAGGAACTGACCTACTCCGGTGATGGGATGGCCAGACACCCTGTTAGTTGTGCCATAAACCCCATCCAAGGAAAGTCTGAAGAATCTGGATGCAGACATCCACGGCTGGGCCCCTGGTGGAGCACTGGGAGTCTAATTAGTGAGAAAGAAGAGGGTTTATATGAGCGAGAATTGTTGAAGCCAGGGTTGGATAAAGCACAGGACAAATAGCCAAACGAATGGAAGCACAGGATCTATGAACCAAAGGCTGAGGGCCCCAACTGCATCAGGCCCCTGAACGGGTGAGACAGTCATTTGGCTTGATCTGTTTGGGAGGCAGCCGTGTGTTGGTGCCGGGTCCTGGCTTGTTGCATGAGTTGGCTGTTTGAATCCTGGGACATATGCAGGGACACTTGGCTCGGTCCGGAGGGGGGGACTGGTCCTGGCTGGACTGAGTCTACCAGGTCGATCCCGGTCCTCGGGGGAGACCTTGATCTGGAGGAGGTGGGAATGGGGGGTGGGATGGGGGGAGGGGAGGGGGCGAGAGTGGGAGAACAGGGGAATCTGTGGCTATTATGTTGAACTAAATGATGTTGTAAAATAAATTTACTTAATAAAAAAAAAAAAGTTTGCAAATGAATACTGAAAAAAAAATGAGACATGGAACTAAACAGTTCTTAAAATATAAAATACAAATGACTTAGAAATATTTTAATACGCTATATTTATTATTCTAAATATGTTTTTAATTGAAATGGAATTATATAACATTCTCTTCCTCTCTCTAGGCCCTCACAGATCCCTCTCCCTAAGTGGTGGGAGCAAGATTAAAAATGACAAGTGAAGTTAGTGTGGATTTGGAGAAAGGAAAAGGAACATTTACTCACTGCTGTTGGGAGTGCAAACTGGTGCAGTCATTATGGAAATCAGCGTGGAGCTTCCTCAAGGAGCTGGAATTAGGTTTACCAGAAGATCCAGCTGTATCACTTTTGGGCATATACCTAGGGGACTCTAACTACAGACACATTTCCTCATCCATGTTCATTGCTACTCTATTCACAATAGTCATGAAATGGGAACAGCCGTTTACACAATGGAATATTTTTCATCTATGAAGAAAAATTAAATTATGAAAATTTGCAGATAAATAGATAGAACTGGAAACCATCATCCCAAGGGAACCCGGAACCAGAAAGAAAAGCATTGCATGTTTTCTCTCATATGTGGATGTTGGCTTTGAATATTTAGATATCTCTGTGTCATCTGGAATACTCACAGAGGTCAGGAAACCAGTAAGGGGCTGTGGAGGAGGGGGAACCTTACAAGGAAGGGGAAATGGAATACAGTGTTATAAAGTGGGACTGGGAATAATGAATGAACAAGAAGGGTTCAATGTGGTAGGGGATGGAAGGGCAAGGTAGAGGAGGGAGTATGGAGAGAGATAAGTAACACTATAGACTTCTTGAAAAAGTTATATGGAAACCTATTACCTCAGAGCTTCCTAAAATATATACATAAACATGTACATCTACTATTCATGTACATATATAGATTTAAATGGAGTACCCTACAATATGGTGGGGGGCAGTCCTCCAGTTGACCAGCATATATTACCAAATAAAAACACTAATATCATGACTAAATTTCTTCTTCTTGAGTTACTGGCTAGTGGGATCTCATAGAGTCTTGCAAACTTTATAGGATATTGCCAATGCTAATGCCACCCTCCAAAACTTGATGGTAAGGCCTTATTGCTGAAGACACCACCTACTTGAGTCATAGAATACGTAGAACCTTGGCTTGTACTCATTTGGAAGCTTCACCCTTACTGGTTAGTGTTCATCATACTGGAAGGTGCTGTGCAAGCTCATAGAGGCGAAAAGCAATCAATCTCATCCAGCTGTGAACCTTATGAACTACAATAATGACCTGCCTGGCAAGATATTCACACTGGTAAAATAGTAGTGGGAATGTTATGGGAGTAGCCAACCAATGTATGATTGGATTTAGGTCTTACTCTATGAGAGAATACATATCTGAAACTATCAACTAGATGGAGAATCTGAGCCTTAGTGGAAAGCCTACTACTATTACTCTGTTAAAAGGACATAATAATAAGACAGTCCCTAATGTCTTATTGCTATATTTATACATCAGTACATTGCTCAATCCTCATCAGAGAGGCTATTTTTTATGGTAGATGGTAATTAACACAAGGACCTACAACTGGACAACCTGCAGAGAGTGAGGGACTTTGGAGTGCTCAGACATAAATGGAATATCTTTTTGTTGTTGTTGTTTTTGTTCTTTGTTTTTTGAAGACAGGGTTTCTCCATGTAGTTTTGGTGACTGTCCTGGATCTCACTCTGTAGACAAGGCTGGCCTCAAACTCATAGAGATCTGCTTAGCTCTGCTTCCTGAGTGCCACCGCCAACCAGCTAAATGGAATGTCTTTATCACACCTCTCCCTTCAAGGCTCTGGGATCTATGTGGAAGAGGGGGCAGAAAGATTGCAAAAGCCAGGTGGTAGACAACTTCAAAGAAATAAAGTATTTTAGACAACAAGGTGCACACACACATATGAACTCACAGTGATAGTGGCAGCACACAGAAAACCTGTGCAAGCTCAAGCAGGACAAAATACCAGCATGGAGGAAGGGAAGTGAGTCTGATGTCCCACTCCAGCTGAGGAGCTGTTGGAATAAGGAATGTCAGTTTTCTTCGGTGGTGTGACACCTGGCATATTGACTATCCTCCAAGGCTCCGAGCCCAGTAGTAGTTGGCCAACACATACTGGATTCAATGGGGGAGGGAGGGAGGGAGAGAGAGAGAGAGAGAGAGAGAGAGAGAGAGAGAGAGAGAGAGAGAGAGAGAAAGAGAGAGAGAGAGATTGAGAATAGAGACACAGAGACAAACAGACAGAGATTGAGATCATGAACTTAGTTGGGTAGGGAAGGGGATGAATTTTATCAAAATACATTGTATAAAATTATCAAATAATTAATAAAATCATTATTAACATTAAAAAGAAGTCAAACTTCACGTGAAAATATATGACAAATGAAATATCAAAATTTTAAATAAAGAATGGCCCAAAATCCAGACAGATGAAATTTGAATCAAGTGAGTGAGGGAACTATGCAATGTAGAGTTTGATAATGTATTTATGACTCACACTGACAACAGTGATTTCTGTAAAGTTTATTTCTCTGGGACATGGAAATTTCATGCACAATTAACTCTCAAGGAATAATTCTCTGGCTGCACATAGCTCTAGGATGTTTACTAATGCGCCAAAAATAACATCCACCAAGTTCTGTATTATTTGATCTTTGGATGACTGAAGATTTTCAGAACTGTTAATGGACTATCAACCATGGCTAGCCATTGCTAAAAATGCATAAAATACTTCTTAGATGGTTTTTTTTCCCCAGTGATTAGCTAACTGTGAAATAGTTTCTGGTGAAAAGAAAGAACAGAAAGGAATTCTATGCAGTTGGAAGATGTTTTAAAAGGGATATCTGTGACAATGAGGTCGAGAGCTCACAGTTGGTTGGAGTCTTTAGTTCCTTTGGCTGGAGAGGATGACATAGACCCCACTCCCTGGACTTCTCTGATAAACTATTTTTCACAGCTTCTTAGCAACAGAGAGTTCTAACTTATAAAGAGAGATTAATGTGGGATTCATCTAGATACCATTTTCACGTTGAAGAAAGAGGGTAGAAGAAATAAAATCAGAAGAGAAGGTGAGATTCATGTGTCAAATGTTCTCTCAAACATTTCTCAAAATATTTTTGGGTTCTATTGGAACTGTTTTCTGTTACACCAGCCCAGGGATGCTTATATTCCTGAACAGATAGGGATTATTTGTGAGTAGTTGTTCCTTCCTTCCTTCCTTCCTTCCTTCCTTCCTTCCTTCCTTCCTTCCTTTCTTTCTTTCTTTCTTTCTTTCTTTCTTTCTTTCTTTCTTTCTTTCTTTCTTTCTTTCATTCTTCTTTTTTTCTAGATCTCCACTGCACCCTTTTCTCCTTTAAAATTGACCTATTGAAGTTTCTTCCTTCTGA
Source organism: Peromyscus leucopus (assembly GCF_004664715.2). Taxonomy (NCBI): domain Eukaryota; kingdom Metazoa; phylum Chordata; class Mammalia; order Rodentia; family Cricetidae; genus Peromyscus; species Peromyscus leucopus. The sequence goes on along the minus strand of NC_051076.1, from coordinate 90,295,520 downwards.
CTCTCTACTAAATAATTTTCAAGATTATTTGTTCAGAGTTCTCTCCCTGAGCAGAAAACATAACATTGGGCTGCATTTATACACACCATAAATGAATGAAGAGAAAAAACAGTGCAACTACCCAACAAAGAATTCTCAATTAGAAAGCTGCTTAAATCCTTCTCCGAGGATAAAAAATGAAAGTCTGGATTTATTTTAATAACACATTTCACAATTCACTATTCCCGTGATAATCTAATCAGCAATGTCAGACAGCCAGTTTAGCAATTCAAAGGTTATTTCCATTAATTAGTTTTACATTCAAATGGCTCAACTCTCATTGCCATGCGAAAACTAGCAGAGATGAATATGTTGTCCTCAACAAAATAAATAAGTCAGCTGAGTTTGAAAAATGGACTCAATTTGTCTTTTCCCTTTTGGTGGCAGATGTGAAATGACAGCTAAATGAGTGATCAGTCCATTTAAGAGGAAAATGTATATCAATATTGCCAACTGCCGCCATTGAATACACATACATAATTCGACAGGCTGACATACGTCTGTAGGCAAGTGATAGAAGAGCGACTGAAATTATGGTAATCTTGATCTATGGTAAGGAACTCTGAGGCCTTGATCATTCATTTACTGGGGATGTTTACAAATGACTTCTTCAGGGCCATCTTCGGCGTTACCCGTGAGTACTTTCTTACCACTTTGTAATCAGAGGACACCCTTGGCTGGCTTCTCAAGTTTCCTCAGACCTGGAGACTGTTACAGCTGTGGAGAGCTGTTTGACTTCGAGGCCCTCTCAGCCACTGAGCAACTCTATCCTGCTCACCTGGCACTTACTTCCTCTGCAGCTGAAAATTTACTCGGCCAGGACAGATCCTTTTATAGAACACCATAGATTGGGTGGCTTTGGCAACACAGATGTATTTTTCACAGCTCTGTAGACAAGGAAGTCCAAGATTTAGGTCTGTGGGTCAGGTGGCTGTTAGTGGCACACGTCCCAGTTGACAGACACCTGTCTTTTGGTTGTGTGTTCACATGATGATGAGAGAAATCTTTTTTTTTTTTTTTACACAGATACTGATCTTAGTTTTAAGGCTTGCACCTTTTCAAATGAGTTACATCTACAGGTCTCATTTTTTATTACTGTTACATTAAGAATTCAGATTTTAATATATGAATTTTGGGAGATGTCCATATCCCAGCCT
>NC_051076.1:90267824-90293824 GCF_004664715.2 Peromyscus leucopus | reverse complement strand
CTCCCTACTGATTCCTGTTTAATATGTTTCCTTGATGAAACTGCCTGAATGAGTTATCAGACTTACAGGTCACAACTCATGCTCCAAGTCAGATCTTACCACCCATCCTCAAAGAGCAAACTTCACAGTGGAAAGCAGAAAAAAAAGAAATGTATTCAATATGGCGACATTGGGAAGAGGGACAAGAAGATTCAGCAAACCCCTCAAGTCTTTCTTTGGGACCTGAAATAAGATCAAAATTTAAATAGAGAGCCAAGGATACACACATCTAAACAGTCCTACTTACCATTATTGCATGGGTCTCACTCTCATGCTGTAAGGTGGTCTGACAAGTTGTTAAAGTTATTTTATCTCTTTCCAGGGGACAAGTTCCCCCTCTGGCCTGTACTTTCTCTCCCTGCATGCGATTCCTGGGGAAATTCCCACTACTTTAGCGTCCATTGTTTCAATACCCTAATAATTGGATTGACAGACGCAAGTGTCCCTTTAGAATATTTTCATTTCTGCCAGACCTGTTACTAATCCAAGAAAAGAACAGCATCACATTAGAGAGCCTGGGTTTCCCACAGGGCCGGGAGAAGTGCCAGTTCCAGCAGCCAGACTCAGAAGCCTCATGATTCTCCAGGCTTTAGTGGAGAACACAAAAATCCTCTTTGCCTCTATACCCAAAAGTTATTAGCCCTAGACTGCACACTGCTAGCACCCCACTTAGCAAATTTTAAATGTAAGAATATACACAATATATGTTTTAAGAACCCTCAGATTGCAATTAAACTATACAAACTAATTTTTTAAATGGGTGGGAAGAATATCTGAACATCTTCATTTTCATGGGGTAGATGAATAAAGGCCAAATAAATACTTGAAGATTCTTAATATTATGTCATTAGGAACAATTAAAATCACAAAGAAATACCACTTCACACCCACAAGGATGTGCTAAAATATAAAAAGAATGCTCACACCTACACCTTTAGTGGTAATAACATACTAGAAATGGAGCCTTCATACACACTGTTGAGGGTGTAAAACAGCATGACCATTTAGAAGAAAATAGTTATGCGTTTTCTTAAAAGTTAAACACGCAAGAGATCCAGCCATTATCTTTAAAGTATTTACCTCAGAGAAACCACATGTCCATACAAAATTGTACCAGATTATCCTTGGAAGCTTTACTCCTGCTAGATTAAAAACCTGAAGCATGAAAATGTCTACGCTGGTGAATGATAAACTAGTATATGTATCAGTGGAATGGAGTGATACCAAGCAATAATAAAGATGAAACTGTTGCTAAATGCATCAGCACACATGAATCACAAAAGAGTTCTTCAGATGGCAACCATGTTATCTGTTCCTCTGCACCAAAAACAATTCATGCTTATGGTCACACTTCTGTGAAATTAATTTGAACTATAGTAAAAAAAAAAAAAAAAAAAAAAAAAAAAGGGAGGTCAATACTTGTTAGACATGAGACAGGAGGAGGGCAAGAAGAGAAAGACAAAGATTATGCAAAGGACATGAGGGAAATTTAAAAGAAATGCCAGTGTTTTTATGCTAATTTTGGAAATCATTCCACAGATAGATGTACAAATGTCCAAACTTCCTAATTGTTTGCTTTAGGAATATTTTGCTTATTATCTTCTTTTCTTCAAAGTGTTGAAGATCAAGTACAAGGCCTTCCACATGATAGGAAAGCACTCCACCACTGAACTACAGCCATTGTCTACTGTGGGATGTTCTGTATGGCAAATATGTTAATAAATAAAACACTGATTGGCCAATAGCCAGACAGAAAGTATAGGCAGGACTGATAGAGAGGAGAATTGAGGGAACAGGAAGGAAAGGGAGACACTGCCTGCAGCCACCGCCAGGACAAGGAAGATGTAAGGTACCAATAAGCCATGAGCCATGTGGCAAAGTATAGATAAATAGAAATGGGCTAAATATAAGAATAAGAGCTAGACAATGATAGGCTTGAGCTAATGGCCAAGCAGTTTAAATAATATAAGCATCTGTATGTTTATTTTATAAATGGGCTAAGGGACTGCCAGGGCTTGGCAGGACCTGGAGAAAAAAACTCCAGCTACAATTGTCCACCTCCATAAAGCTAATCCAAACAGGCAATCACTGTGATGCAAAGCTACGATATTGTATTATATAATGAAATCTATGTTTATAGTACATACTTTTCCAAAATAGGAAACAATTCTGACAAAGAAATCATGCTAATTGTACACAATAATATTAGATGCTTTGGATTTGATATCCCCATCATTTTTGCATCCAACAAGCATGCTAAACTGCAGAGCAGGTGATTTACTTAGGGTCATGGTTGATAAAAACTAGAAGAGAACTCTGTCAGCTCTTTCTCTGTGATTCCTTGATGGCTTGAAACTTAATAAGGTGGCCTCTCTGAAGTTCATTCTGCAGCTCGTCATAAATTCTCTTCTGTTATGTGTATTTGTAAGAATTGGTTTTAAAAGAGGTTTGTGTATTTGTACCTATATCAATTTTACATTATTTGTAAGTTGCATATTTACTTGATCTCAAAGTTTGAAATAAAATACTTTCTTTTTATGTCAATGAGTTTAGCATATAGGTTTCATAACAGGAAATATATAAGGTAGGTACATCATTTTTTAATTTCCTTTCTACCACAATGTATATGAAGAACTTTATACTGTCAGTACACTGACTATAACAATGAGTATTTATATAGTTGTATGTTCAAAATAGAATTTAGCTTTATTACCAACCATGACCAGTTGAATTAAAGATAAGTTGGTGCCAGTGATATGAACATTTGTGAGATTTACAAATAATCTTTTGAAGTGAAACAAGGTCTATTGAAGTAACTCTTTATTATAGAACTATAATAATTTGGATTTGGAGTGTTAATTTGGGTATTATTTGTTATAGGAATGGGGAAGTACACATTTAAGAATTCTATTTTGAAATAATAACCAAGAAGTCTATGTGTCCTGCTCTAAAGAATAAATACCACAGTCCTACACACTGTACTAAAACTTTTTACTCATTTCTATCTCCTTTTGTCTCCCCACACTCCCCGCCACAAAAGAAACCAAACATACAAAATCCAAAGAAACAAACAAAAGCAAAACAGCATGCCATCCCCTCTTCACATTTCTTCATTGTTCTCTAGTAACATGTATTTTAGCATCGCCAGCTCATGGAACACTTAAAAGCAGTGGTATTAAGGGGAAATGTTCAAAAAACAAAACAAACAAGAAACACCCAGCTAAACATATTTACAACTACTAGGCACATCAGGATCCATTCATAAGTTATTCTGAAACACTTCCCAAATGTGCTTTGCTAAGTGAAGCTTAAGTAATGACAGGCCTTTTGTTCTTTCCTTAGCCATAGTGTTTACACATCAAAATAGAATTAAGGATAATGGCATTGGGCTGCTCAGTACTTGGAGGAGTTGCTTTTAACTACAGATATTGGCACTTTATTCCACTAGGTATCATAGCATATTTCTTAAAATACTGCCTTGAACCAGTTTTTAGGTGCTGGCTAGAGGCCAGTTATGTGAAAAGCTGATTAAGTCCACAATTCAAAACCACTTTCTACCAATCCTAATTGCCCCAGGACCACCAACCAGACAGCCAGGGTCAGCGCCTCAACCCCATCCCCAGCTGAGATTATTCCAACCAATCAATCCTAACTTTCCTCTGCCTCACTCCCTCAGTCCCACAGAAACCACAATAAAAGGCTTTTCCACAGTTGACCTCTGTCCTCTGCCTCATAGCTGATGCTGGACTTCCCCAGAGAGTCCCACATGGCATGTTGTATTCTCCCTGGGAATGTCAAGTGAAAAGCTCTGGTTTCCTCACTTAGATATAGGAGAGAGGGAAGGTGAACAGGAGGAAGGCTATTTTAATTGACCCCCAAAAGTAGTTTTTTTTACTAAAATTTAATTGACAATATTTCTGTGGATAGGCTCTTTTTAAGAGACAAACTTCAATATAACAAGAGTTTACAGCTGCAGCAAGTTATGGTCATTACAGATGAGCACTGAGTGAGGCATGTACATCTATCCCCATGTTCTTCTAGAATACCCAGAGAGGTGGAGCTACTGTTATGCCCATAGTAGAGATAGGACTGAGAGGTACTGGGAGGCACACACGTTGTCTAAGACCACAGAGCTGGCAAATGATGGAACTGGGATGATTTGAATGATTTTGAACACAGGTTTTAGAAAGCAAGAAGGTCTTCAGTAGCACTACCCCCAGGAAGCATTCTCCAACAGACATGTATTAAGCACCCATTACATGCCAGGCATCAAATTAAGCATCACAAACAAGGCTCCACACAAGCACCTTCCCACCAGGAATTAGCTACCTTCCTGTAAACACCAGGTACTCTTAAGGGTTTTGATGAAGTTTTTTCCAGAGTATTATGAGCTGATTAGGTGTGACAGAGTACAAACAAGCAAAATATTTTCTACAATTGTTAAATTTTTTGTACCTTCTCTACACATACACACACACAAATTCACCATTGTGGTCATTTCTGCCTCTGTCCAATGATAGAATCTCAGGAAAACCCTGCACTATCTTTCTGACTATTCTCAAATACTAAATTTGAAAAATTAAAGTTTGCTCTTTTAGTAACTGAATGGCATGGTGCTGTGTAGTAATTAAACTCTTCATGCCCTTCAAAGTTAAAATGTCCCGTAATTCAAGCATGATCCCTGCCTTGGTCCCTTGTTCTTTCTTTCCAGCTCCATGTTTTCTGAATCCTTGAAGGAAAAGGAGTTAGACTGCTCTCTGAATTTTGGTATATGTTACATTCATAAGATCCTGCTATGAGTTTCTCAGGATTCATTGTCACCACTGGACACCCAGAGAACAGCTAATAGTTGCAGTGTAGCACGAATCTTCGAGGGTCTTATTAATAAAAAAACAAACCAGAGCCAGGTATTGGGAGTGAACGCTGGACCATCAGAAGCAGAACAAGCCAGAGCCACCTCGCCTCGCCAATTCCTCAGCTGATCCTGTTTCCTCAGACTGAAAGCCTCTGAGTCCTCATCCAAATGGATCTCAGTTGAACTACTGTTCAAAATCCTAAAAGCTTAACCAGGCTCTAGTGCCTGGTTTTCACGCCTTATGTACCTTTCTGCTTCCTGTCATTACTTCTGGGATTAAAGGTGTGTGTCACCATGCCTGGCTGTTTCCAGTATGGCTTTGAACTCACAGAGATCCGGATGGATCTCTGCCTCCAGAATGTTAGGATTAAAGGTGTGTGAGTGCCACCATTTTCTGGCCTCTATGTCTGTCTAGTGCCTGTTCTGTACTCTGACCCCAGATAAGTTTATTAGGATGCACAATAGATTGGGGAACACAATTATCACCACACTGCAGTCCTGCTGGCCTCTTCCAAATGCCAGCTTTAGCTGAGGGCCCTGGCCATACACCCACACAGATTATTTTCTTAAGATCTTTTCAATATCATTGTCCCACTACACGGAACCCATGTGAAGGATGCTTAGTGTCCTTCTCTTTTCCTTGGTCTTCAGAGAACACATCATCACATTTGCCATTAGAAACAATGCAGTAGGTTTCCCTCACGGGCCAGATGGCTTCTTGCCTGCAGAGCCTTAAAAATCTGAGGATGCCTCACTTCTGCAGGTCAAGTTCAGGCTCCCTCAAGCCTGGGGTGAATTGGAAGCACTTAGCTGTCCTGAGAACTCAAAACCACAGCATCTTCCCTAATCTACCATCTCAGTGTCGTTCACGTCCTGGATGATGAGTACAATCCTTGGCATCCACCTTGGCATGCAAGGATGCTTGCAAAAACTGTCTTGTTCTTGCCTTTGAGCCTTATCCAGATCCAAGATGCTTCATTTAATGTTGTTTCAGAAACATGAACAAGGATGCTCAGGAGAGTGAATAATTTACCAACATAACAAAAACTGGCTGCCTCTAGGCAACCTTTTTCTAATATTTTCCACTGAGGAAATTGATTTTTCTTCTTGTACTCACTTTGCCCTAGAAATGTTTTGTGACTCATTATCCTTTCGTCTTACCTTTTGGGGTTGGGGGTTCTAGTAGACCCGCCAAGAAAATACAACTCTGTCCCTTGCGACTCATTGATCTTTTAGCCCATAACATAAGCGAAGACTGGAACTTAATCTATCAGAGGACCTTCCGATTGTGTAGGCTGTGCGTTTCTCGCATCTTTGACTTCCCCAGCCTGAGGGGCATTCACAAATCACAACAAACTTTCTGTGTCAAACTTTCTAGCACTGGGACCGAGCTCATTTCCACCATCTCTCTACTACAGGCCCCTACCCTTCCAAGGTATACGAAACATAGCCACCCTTCAAACCTCTTGACTAGACGAAAATCTTCTCTAGCATTTGATATGAGTAATATAGAGTCACTGCCTTATTTTAATTAAAAGTTAAAACTGCATCATTTTCTTCAAGGCTCATAGAACACAGTTTCCACAAACATAAAGTACATAATTTATGTGATTTTTAAGAAATTTGCTATGAGACGATCAATAAGAATAATTAAGTGTTAGGACTCTAATATAGAAGTCCTCAGTACAGCAGTTCTCAAAAGTTTGGCAAGATCCAGAGTTGTATGAAAGGTTTGGAAGTGATGTCACAAATTCTAAACAGGCTACCATTTCCAAGAACCGGCCAAGTATGGAAGTATCTTGTAGAAAGTTACTTAAGAAACTCTGGGATGCAAATCCTCAGCACCTGGTCCTTTTTGCTTGTGTGATACCTCATTGGAGCACTGCTATTTGTGAATCTGCAGCTGTAGATTCTGTAGGTGCTAGATGGAGGCAATCTTCCCTTGTGCTGTGAACTGAATGATTATGGCCCCCGCCCCACCCCCTCCCACCCAATTTCATATGCTGAAAGTTGTACTTAGAATGAGAAAGAAATTAAGGCTAGATGAAGCTAGGATGCTGATCTGATAGGGCTAGTGTCCTTACAAAAAGGAGAGCTTGCTCTTCCTCTACACACACAGTGAGAAAAGGCCATGTGAGGGCACACCACAGAGAACCATCTGCAAGAGATGAAGACAGCCCTCACCGCACACTGAATGGGATGTGCCTGAAACTTGAAAACTTGATCTTGAACTTCTACTCCCTGGAACTGTAATCAAATAAATATCTGTTATTTCACTCCCTAGCCTATGGTGCTTTATTATGACGCCTAAGTCAATCCAGTTCATTTGTCAGTGGAGGAGATAAAGTGGCATGTTCTTTTTTTCTTTCTCCTACTGAGATCACAGAAATTCCCAAGTGTATATGAAAATACTAACCTCTTACCTTTTTTTTGTGTGTGTTGTTTAGAGACATGGTTCTGTTATTCTTCATACCCTTTCAGTCAGATTTCAAGGCTTAGATAGAAAGTATCAGAGCCAAGATGTGGCTGGAGGTTTTTTGTTGGTGGTGGTTTTTTGTTCTTTGGGGTTTTTTTTTGTTTGTTGTTTTTGTTTTCCTTCTGTCCTGGTGCCCTTTTAGCTCCACCTTGGGCAAGCCAGCTCCAGAGCTCTACAGATCTTCACGCAACTGAGTCCTCTCACAATTTGAGCATCTGGGGAATCCTGGAAGTGCGTTTCAAGAACAAGACACTAGATTAAACAAAATAACTTCTTAACAATTAACATGTGGAAGAAGCATTATTATCTCCTCTAACTCATGAGAACCAGTAGGCATCAAAGTGGGAGGAAAAAAAAATACCAAAAAGTTAAAGCTAACCTTAAGCTCATTTTCAATAATTTAATTACTAATTTAAAATTGAGGTACGTTTTACATTTTAACAAAGGCTTCTTCATACCACATACTTGAACTTGACTGTCTGTCATACAGAGGAGTAAATGTTGACCACGCCCTATGTGGTCACCTTTCCTGAGGGCAATGTGAATAAATATCTGCTCATCAGAGACAGGGCATTTAGAACACACCAAAGGAAGGATTCCTGCGAGACCAGCTTAGCGAACCGGTGGTTTATCGGGAGAAGTTATAGAGCATAAGCAGTTCAAAGACAGTCATCTCAGCATAAAAACCAACACAGCGTGAGTGACAATCAATGAAAGTTGCGTCCCTAGATCTCCCTGCAAACTTAGAGGTATTTTTCCTCCCTAGAAATTGCTGTGCCTTACGTAACTGTAGGGAGGCAAGCTCGTGAATCATGGAAGTTTCAGGAGCTTCCCCAGCCTTGTAAATTTTATCTTTGCTCCTAACACTCATAAGCCTCCTTTCTAGGAAGGAATGCTTCAATCCAGAGGACACAGATACACAACATCATGTCTTGGGATATATTATGTAGAGGCCCTGTTAGGAGAAAGAAACTCAGCTGTAAAGTTGGACATGTCCATCCTTCTGATTAACTTGAAGCAATGGAGCCTTGAAAGAAATGTGTGCTATCTACAGGGTTTAAAATTCTGCTACTCCCTTAATAAGCCCTCATATAGATCTCATGTTACTTTCTAAATATCTGGCTCTAAATGCCACACCACCAATAAAGATTTAATCAGCCTGCTAATTAGCACTGTGCAAGGCTAGTTTTTAATGTCAACTTGACAAAAGCTAGAGTCATTTTGGAAGAGGAAACCTTGATTAAGAAAATGTCCCCACCAGACTGGCCTGTGGACAAGCCTGTGGGGCATTTTCTTGATTGATGATTGATGTGGAATGGCCCAGCTCACTGCAGGTGGTACCACTCCTGGACTGGTGGCCCTGGGTTCTATAAGGAAGTAGGCTGAGCAAACCATGAGTAACAAGCCAGTAAGCAGCAGCCCTCTATGGCCTCTGCATCAGCTCCTGCCTCCAGCTCTTGCCCTGTTTGAGTTCCTGTCCTGGTTTTATTTAATGATGGACTAAGATGTGGAAATGTAAATCAAATAAAACCTTTTCTCCCAAAATTGCTTTTGGACATGCTGTTTCATCACTCAAAACTAAGACAGAAGGCAAGGCAATGAGATATGTCAGATAAAACAAGAATGAGAAAACCAATGCCATATGCTGAGGATGCCTGGTTTGAAAGAGAAATAGATGAGTACTGACCATAGTAAGTCACAAAGACCGATAGCCAGAAATAGTTCTGTAACACGAATCTTAAGAGGTCTTATAATTAAAAAAAAAAAAGAGCCAGATATTGGGGTGAAAGCTGAAAATCAGAAGAAACAGAATAAGCCAGCCACATTCTTACCTCTACAAAATCCTCAGCCTCAAGAGAGAGATTTCCTGTTACTCATGCTTTATATACCTTTCTGTGCCCTGCCATCTTCCTTTCTTCCTAGTGCCGGATTAAAGGCATGTGCCGCCATGCCTGGCTCTGTTCCCTTTGGGGCCTTGAACTCGCATCCAGATCTCTGCCTCCCAAATGCTAAAGTTAAAGGTGTGTGCTACCACTGTCTGACCTCTATGTTTAATGTAGTGGCTGGCTTTGTCCTCTGATGCCAGGCAAGCTTTATTGAGGTACACAATATATCACCACAGCTCCATGAAATTTCACAGCACAATGAAGTTGAAGAGAATATTATGGAGCTTCCAGAAGAGTTGTGAAACAAGTTACCTGAGATCCTGTATGTTTGATCCATTGTCTGAGGTTTGTAGTCATAAAATTGCTCATAATGTTTATTAATGGACTCACCACTGATATAATTAATGATGATTCAAATGCTCATCCCCTATTTTAATATATTTATGATAAATATGAAACACATATTTATTTGGAAGTAAAATTTCAAATTTGGAAAAAAATGCTAGGTTCACAGAGTTGATAAGAGGTATGTTTGATGTTGTGAGTCACCAACAGAACAAGTAAAATAAGGACATATTAAGATTGTTAAGATAGATGAAGAGAAATCAATCAGAAAAATTACCAAAAACAACAACAAAAGTCAAAACCAGATAGGTCTTCAAAGGAAAATCTTTAAAATTGAAAAGATGAATTATAAGGCATGGAGAAAATCTTGAAATGTGCTTTTAAAAATTACTACACTCATAGTAGGGTTGAAAAGTAAACTCTAAAACTTGGAAGATGGCAGATAGTGCTATTTTTTTTTTCATCAGAGGCCAGTAACTCAGGACAATCTATTTTAAATGGATTTATATTAAGTGGATACTATTCTGGTGTTCAATTTCTTGGAACAAGAATGCAGAAAGGTCAGTCTTGTCACTAGCAACAGTGAATTCCCAGCATAAGGGACAACTGCATAGTTAAAACTGCCTGCCACACAAGAGTGAGGCTCTGGTTTGGGTCCCTCCCTTCTGTGTTTAAGGCTGTGTGTGTGTAACACACACCTGTAACCTCAGCACTGGATAGGGGTCACAGAAAGGGGGAGAGCAATCAAGGAAATACAAATAAACATCGATTTCTGGTCTTTACATATATGCACACATGCATACACATTCACACTCACACTAAGACAACACAACCACACATGCAGCATACCATGCATGTGCTATGCACATACATCAAAAAAAAGAAGTAAAAAGACCCATGCCTTCAAATTGTGTAATAAAGTGAACTTAATCAAGAAGTCTGTATATAATGAAAACAATCACTCAAGAAGAAAAAATAAAATAATGGATTGCAGGAATCTGAATGTTCTTCTTCCAAGTATTACACAAAACAGAAAAATATAGCAGGGATGCTTATGGCAAGAAGAGAGAAGAAAGCTGAAGGAAGTAAGAAAATGAAGGGAAGCATGAGAAGATTGTCTATTTTACATAATGAAAGATTGCAATAATTCAAACCAAATCAAAAATGTTCACTGGGAAGCAATGTTACAAAAAGTTTGCTAAAATGCATTCTTAAGAGTCTACTTTCATATGTACACAGGTAACCTTATAAGAGAACTAAGCAGTTTAGTTATACACTCCTCTCTCTCTGGTGTCGTGTTTGTCTGTGTCTGTGTGTGTCTTGTGTGTCTGTTGTCTGTCTGTCTTTGTCTTCTCTCTCTCTCTCTCTCTCTCTCTCTGTGGTGTGTGTGTGTGGTGTCGTGTGTGTGTGTGTGTGTAAAACAACAATTAAAGAAAAAAAGAGGCCATGAATTTAATAGAATACAAGGGGTTTTCGTGGGAGGGGCTGAAAGAAGAAAGGGAAAGGATATAAATGCCATAATTCTATTTTAATTTCCAAAAGTAAAAATATACTAATTTAAAATTGAAAACTACTGAGAAAGGTCTACTTAAAAGAATCATGGAGATGGCCAGGCATAGTGGCACATGCCTTTAATCCCAGCACTTGGGAGGCAGAGGCAGGCGGATCTCTGTGAGTTCAAAGACACCATGGTCTACATAGGAGCTCCAGGACAGCTATAACTTCACAGTGAGACCCTGCCTTGAAAACAAACAAAGAAGAATAATCCTTTGGGCTGGAGAGATGGCTCAGTGGCTAACAGCACTGGCTGCTCTTGCAGAGGTCCGAAGTTGAATTCCAAGCAATCACATGGTGGATTAAAATCATCTATAATGAGCTCCAATGCCCACCTCTGGTGAGCAGAGGAACATGCAGACAGAACACTCATATAAATAAATAAATCTTAAAAAAAAAAAAAAAAGAATCAAAGAGGAAGCCAGACAGTGGTGGTGCACACCTTTGATCCCAGCATGCAGGAGGCAGAGCAGGCCGATCTCTGTGAGTTCAAGGCCAGCCTGGTCTACAGAGCTAGTTCCAGGACAGCTAAGGCTGTTACACAGAGAAATCCTGTCTCAAAAAAAAAAAAAAAAAAAAAAAAATCAGAGGAATACTGAGGAATTGCAAGGTAGGACTCAAACCTTGGGAAATGTGCATTATGAGAATACCTATTTGTGGGTGGAAAGGCACATTATTAAAACATGCCCAGATCTGGCAGGCCCCAAAGATGCTCTTGACAACCTCTGAGAGCAAAGTGGTTAAAGTCAGAGCTTGGACCCCAGCCATTCTAGGATTTGGGACTCCAAAAGACTATGCACAAGGAGTAATAAACCCAAAACGGGTGAACTTTACCTTGTCTGTAATTTTACTTCTCCCTTAATCCAGCCTTATACACAACTGAATATGAGCTTGGAGTAAGGACACCCTAGATGCTTAGTAGCCCTCTTTAGAGGGAAAAAAATGTCATCTTATGCCTCAAATTCTCTGGTAAATACTTTTTCAAATATAACATCTAGCACCTGCCGGCACATAAAGAGAAAAGATATCATGTCTATGAGCCAGGAGTGATAACAGCAAACAAAATAGCCACAGGCATTGACAGACCCACTGAAAACATCTTCAAGGAGAAGAAAAATAAGGAGCACAATTTCAGTCACATTATGGACAACATGAAAAGTGACAGCAGATATCTTAAAGAGACCAACTAAAACTACAGAACTGGAAAATCCACAGCAAAATTAAGACTTCATTGGGAATAATTCATAACAATGGACGGTAGAAGAGACAGGAAGTAACTGACAATAGTCAGAAGAATGTTTGGAATGCTGGTACCAGCAGCCAAATGAGGACACATGGAATAAAATAAAAAGACATAAAAGTCCACAGGAAATTATAAGTCATGTCCTGCCATCTAGAAGAAGATGGAAGGAATTGACACAGACAGTGTATATAGAAAGCTCTGGCTTGGGATTTTCCCAAATGGAGAAAACTATCAGTCTTAAAAATGCCAATCATTTATAAGCAGCAAAAATAAAGACAAATGTTATTTAGTGGATAAAAAGCTGTTGTGTTAGCGCTAAAGACTCCTACACACTGAGGACTTTGTGAAGGATACAGGAAGATAACTGTCAGGAAAATAACCAAGACATCAAAAGGCATAAAGGAAGCATCAATCCCATGAGTAAATCTTATTAAACACAACTCACAAGAAAACAGTAATGTGCAGACTAGAGTCAATGACTTAAAGACTTCACTTCACCTAGGAGAACAATAAAATTATTCATATGGATTTTGATAAGTCAGGAATGCACTAAGAAAAGAATCTGATGCAATCAACTAAAAGATAATGAGGAATGTTAGAATTAACACTAAGAATTAAATTGGAATTACAACTAAGAAATCAAGAACATCCGACATTGTGCATCTACAGGACTTGGAGATGGCTGTTCCCCAAGCTCTCTGTTGGGGATCTGGTCTACCCTGGTCTCCAGTTATCACAGGTTAAACAGCCAATTTGGTGAGGAAAGCAAGCTTTCAGTGAACTTCTGTTGGGCTCTTTAAAAAGCACACTGCTATACTATCAAAAGTGTTCTGACTACTCATTAATTATTTCAACAAATTTGCTATGACATGCAGCTAATTTACATAGCTCTTTCTCATATATTGAAAACTAATAGCAGATGTGGAGACTTCTTAAGAGATGATGGTGATAGCTATGTTGGTGTTTCTACCCCTGTGAAATGAAAATAGAAACTATTGTTTAGTAAGGGCAGCAAGTTGGGCTATCCTGAAGAAATTAAAGATTTAATGACAATGAAAGACATGATAGGGAAGTATAAAGACAGACTGACAGAAATATTTTTCATCAAATTTGTTCCACCCATAGGAGAATAATTCAAAGATAGTCCAAATGTGAAATAAAACTATTGGATATTAAGGTTACAGAAAACTATACAATAAAGTCCACACTTAACAAGGATTTGATCTTTGCCAACAGAACACTTTGATTGATGCTTATATTTCAGTCTCTCAACCTGACATAGTCCAACAGAGTTGTGTTATTACAAAGGGATGGACCAGAAGGGGCCTCAGAAGCTTATAATTCTATAGTCTTTATCCTGGACATTTCTTCACATCAGGATCAAAGCTCTCCATTAACCCTTTCATCATTAATTTATGTTGACTACAGAGATAATTGTTTCTGTCATTAAAACCTACTCAAGCTTCCGTATCTGTTCTGTGTGTGTTAATATTATACAATTCAGCTGTATTTGCAAGGTATGTGAATTTAAATTTTTCTCTGCTTCTTTTGAAGGTTAAAAGAAAGAAGGTAAAAAATGACTATGAAATGATAAAATATATATTATTTTGGTCTTCCAGATTATGAAATTGCTATAAAGTAATCACACAGAAAAATCTTTAATAAGAAACAATATTTAAAAATCATGATTTCAGTATAATTATTTCTTAAGATTATTTGCACATTTAGCATTCCTGTTGTTACACTTGGTTACAATTTTAGCAGTAATTAAATCACTTTTGTGAAGTCACACAGAGTATGCTGTCAACTATTAACTTGATAATTTATGCAAATAAAAACTCTAATTTACTATTTAGAACTAATCAGATGCAAAAGCAGATATTTACTCTTTTCACAAACATACACACAGAGAGAGACTTGGGTACAAATTCCAAGAGAGAAAGAGACAGAGAGAGAAAGAGACAGAGAGACAGAGACAGAGAAAGGAGTCATATAAAAATGGTTTATCACTAATTACTTCAAAATGTTACTTTAGCTGGGGAAGTGAGCATAACAGTTGATGTAAGCTTTTCTTAAAAAATAAATGGGCTTCAGGGTTTACTTTTTAAAACTACAACCTGAGTCCTCCTGGAAATTTCCCAGGAATATCAACTCTCTTTTCAATTACTAGTGACATTAGGAAATAATATTTATTTACATTTCTAGAGAGAAAAACAGTATTCATACTAGAGATTCATCTCCAGAATGTTTTGTGTGTAAACTTAACAAAGAAAACACTTTGTAATTTTAATATCAAAAGTGGTAATTTTTTTTGTCCTTGAAGTTCTTAAGATGCTTTGAAGTATGAGCATTAAAGAAGAATCTGAAGTAGATAAATAGTCACTTGACAAAATTCAACAGCCTTTCAAGACAAAGAAATATCACTCCTGACTAATTATGGAAGGGATGTACAGTAATGCAGTAACTGTTATGCATAACAAAAATTATAAGTAATGGCTGTGGCAGACAGCTCAGCAGGTAAAGCTGTTTGCTTTACATATGGGGACTCAAGTTCAAATCCCCAGAACCCATATAAATGCCAAGTGTGCATTGGTCATACACTTGTAAGGGTCGTGGGAAAAGAGAGCTAGGGCACCCCCAGAGCAAGCTGGCTAGGCAGACTAGCCAAAATAGTGAGCTCTGGATTCAGCAAGAGACCCTGCCCCACCCATCCATGGAGAGTAATGGAGGAAGAAATCTAGCATCAACTTCAGGCCTCCACACTTGCACACAATATCACTCACACATATTAACAGGTGTACACGTGTATAAATGTGCCACATACATACATATGCAAAGAAATTACAGTTCACATTGTACTCAATGATGAAGAGAGTTACACTTTCCTTTCTTGGATTAGAATCAAGACTATGACTTACTTTTCCTACTTCTATTCAACATAACCCTGGAAGTCCTTAAGATAGTATTGAAAGTAGTTAGGAAAAGAAAAGAAAACAAAAAGCCATACAATTATCAAAAGAAGAGGTAAAATTGCTCCTAAATGCATAACATAAATGATATAGTTCATATATGAAAAGTTCCACAAATAAGTCTATCACATTGCTGATTATAACAAGCCAGTGTTCTAAAATCTGTAGCACTTCAACATACTAATGAATAATTTCACAAAAATAAATGAAGAAAACAATTTTATTTGCAAAAAGCATAAAATAAATTTTTGAATAAATTTAACCAAGGGAAGTGAGTAATAGGTATACTGAAAACTTAGAAGCATGAATAAAAGAGAAGGAAGAACACTTACATAAATGTAAAGATAGCTTGCATTCATGGCTTTAAAAACTTATTTGTTTAAAATACCCATACTTACATAAAACAATCTGCAACTCTAATGTTACCCCAATCAAAATTCTGATGACATTTTTCATAGAAATAACTGTTTGGTCAAAAAAGTAGCCACAGAGATCTTTTTTTTTCCCACCATTTTTTTTAATTACGAATTTTTTTTTCATTCATTTTATATACACCAATCAAAGATCCCCCTCTTCCCTCCTCCCAACCACCCACAGCCTCCCCTCCCAACCCATCCCCCACGCTTCTCCCACAAGAAGCAAAGGCCTCCCATGTGGAGGCACACTCAGTAGAGGCAAGTCCAAGCCCTTCCCCTGCCTCAAGGCTGTACGAGGTGTCCCATCATAGGTAGTAGGCTCCACAAAGCCTGCCTCATGCACCCAGAGATGGATTCTGAACCTACCGGCCAGGGGACCTCCCAAGCAGATCAAGCTACACAAACTGTCTCACCATGCAAAGGGCCTAGTCCAGTCCCATGTAGGCTCCACAGCCATTGATCCAACTTTCATGAGTTCCCTCTAGTTTGGTTTAGTTGTCCCTGCATGTTTCCCCATAATGATCCCGATGCTTTGCTCAGTAGAATCCCTCTTCTCTCACTTTGACTGAACTCCTGGACTTCTGCCTGGTGTTTGGCTCTGGGTCTCTGCATCTGCTTCCATCAGTCATTGGAGAAAAGTTCTGTGGTAACAGTTAGGGCATTCACCTGTTTGATCTCTGGTCAAGCCAGTTCAGTTGAGACACCATTCTCCACTATTGCTAGTAGCCTAGGCTGGGGTCATCCTTGGGGATTCCTGGCAACTTCCCTAGCACGGTTTTTTCTCTATCCCCATGATGTCTCTCTCTATTGTGGTATCTTTTCATTGCTTTCCCCCTACCTCCCTATTCCAGTTCAACCATCCCATTCCCTTATGCTCTCATCCCCTATCTCCTACCCCTCCATTGTCCCCCTTCATCCCCAGTTTACTCATGGAGATCTCATTTATTTCCCCTTCCCAGGGTGGTCCATGCATTCCTCTTTGGGTCTTCCCTATTAGTTAGCTTCTCTGGAGCTGGGGTTGTTGCCTAATTAACCTTTGCTTTATACCTAGTATCCACTTATGAGTGGGTACATACCATGTTTGTCCTTCTGAGTCTGGGTTACCTCACTCAGGATGACATTTTCTAGTTCCAACCTGTAAATTTCATGATGTCATTGTTGAGCAATAAAAGCAAAGCTGGAGACATCATATTCTCTGATTACAAAGCATGCTGGAAAGTTACAATAATCAAAGCAGTATGATACTTGAAGAAAAATACATTAATCTGTGGAACAGAAGAGAAAAGCCCAAGATAAACTCATGTATTTGTGATAAATTTATTAACTTTTAAAAGCTGTCTATAACACAAACTGGGGAAAGGCAGTCCCTTAAATAAATGGTGTAGGGAACACTAATATATAGAGGCACAAGAATTTAACCCTATCTCACTGTGTACAAAAAAGATACTCTAAATAGACATCAATCTAAAGCATGAAATCTCTGGAAAAATAATAGTGAAAAGCTCTATTGCATTTGTCTGGAAAATAATAATTTTTTAGGATATAGCAACACCCCCCAAACATAGGAACCAAAATCAGAATAAGTAAGATTTGCATCAGAGTTAAGAAAAGAAAGAATGAGAGAAAAAATAAGGCTGTCCCAAATAAAGGTTATGAGTCATACAGAGAATTAACTCGTGCATTGGGAAGGAAAAAACAAATGTCCAACCATAAAACTGAGTAGAGGCTGGTGTCGAAAATACATAAGGAATTTAAAACAGCTCAAAATCAAGGAAGAAAAACAAAACAAAACAAAAAATAGTTTTAAAATGGTCAAAGCATCTAAGCAGCCATTGTAGCTAGAGTTTTCCTGCCTTGCCCACAGTCAGGACAAATCTCTGTCACCCGCCAGTCCCACAGCCGCTCAGACCCAACCAAGTAAACACAGAGACTTATATTGCTTACAAACTGTATGGCCATGGCAGGCTTCTTGCTAATTGTTCTTATAGCTTAAATTAATCCATTTCCATAAATCTATACCTAGCCATGTGGCTTGTGGCTTACCGGCATCTTCACATGCTGCTTGTCATGATGACAACTGGCAGTCTCTCCCTCTACCTTCCTGTTTTCTCAATTCTCCTCTCTATTAGTCCCTCCTATACTTCCTGCCTGGCCACTGGCCAATCAGTGTCTTATTTATTGACCAATTGGAACAAACACATTTGACATACAGACCATCCCACAGCAAGCCATCCACACCAAGGAAGACACAAATGGCCAACAGTGACCTTAAATGGTATTTCATGTCACCATTGACCACATAAGACTGGGGATGCTTCACGGTGACAGAGCACTAGTCTAGCACTTACAATACTGAGTATGATCTCCTGAGCCATAAATAAATAAATAAATAAATAAATAAATAAATAAATAAACAAATAAAACTACAAAAAAAGAAAAAATGAGATATTACTATTGGTGAAATTATTAAGGCCACTCCACGTAGTAAAAAGGAGATTTATTTAATGGCATAACTTACAAATGAAGAAATAGGTAGGTTGAGGGTTCTGGGAAAGATGCAGCAGTGGTCCAGCGATGTTCTCTGGAGAACTCTCCTCCATCCACCTATAGCATCTGGGCTCCCAGCAGCAAGAGTGTGACACGTCCCGATCTCAGGTCTTCAGGCCCTCCCTTGGCCCCACCTTGTGGGTGTGATAGTTACCAAAACCTCAATGGGGGTTGGAACTTCCAGATCAAAGCTGGAATGGCTACCCACTACATATTACCCTAAACATGTCAAAATGGCTTTTACTGAAAGATGTAAGTGTTGGCATAACTTGAATACAAATCCTATAGGCTATGGGTGAGAATATAACTTAGTATAATCATTATGCAAAATAGCATGAAGGTTTTATGTTGCTCATAAAAGTAACAAATAATCATACAATTTGCAAGTACCATTTCTGGGCATATGCCCAAAGAAAATGAGATCAGTAAGTCAGAAAGCTGTTTTTACTCTCTTCGATATGGATACCATTATTCACAGATTCCAAGATACAGAAGGCAATCCAGATGTCCCCCAAATGGATAAATGTATAAAGAAAAGGTAGTGTATGTACACAAAGAGAAATAACTCACCTGTAAGGAATAAAGACAATTCTGTCATTTCCAACAACATGGGTAAGGCTACAGGGCATTAAACTAAGTAAAAACAAGCCAGCCACACAAAAGAAATACTGCATGGTTTCCTGCAAGCAGGCAACCTAAAAAGATGCACAAATTTGAGAGTAGAAACTTAGAACCTAGAGATGAGCTGGGATGGAGAGCTGATGGTCAGAGAATGTAAGATTTCAAACTGTATAGGATAAGTATTTGAGACTTAATATCCTATCTGATATTGAGTTAATAATATCCATTATATATCTCAAAATTATTGAAAGAGCAAATTTTAGATCTAATCACTAGAAACACTAAGTTCATGAGATAAGCGATATGTTAACTTGTTTTAATTATCATACAATGTGCACATATATCAAACCATTGCATTGTAAATATATGTGAATTTATATATTTCAATACACACAGATATATATGTGTGTGTGTGTTATTTAAAAATAAAGTTAAAACGAATATGAGGAATTTGTTTACTTTGAAAAATAGATTAATAAACTCATTTTTGGATGGAACTTCTAATATTTAACATTTTATTTTATACTATCTTGAAAGCCACTTTATTTAAGAAACTATGGGTAACTATTTTCAGACAAATTTTATATCCTCTATTGTTAGATTTATCAAATATGGAAAGATTTTAATTATTACCTGTGATTATTATTTCTTGTTTTAAAAATTTCCTAGCATTTGTGATTTTTAAGTAGTGTTCAATATTTAATACCCTACTTAAGTTTAATGAAAATTTATGTTTTTGAATCCAAGACAATAGTGTCAGTTCAAGAAAGTTCATCACAGAGATAACTTGAGAAGGTCCTTTCTTACTTTGTCTTTTGAAAACAAGTACATTTTGTTTGGCATTACTGAAACTCGTTTTTAGTCATATACTATGCAGATGTTGTTTTCCTTTCTGTGTAATCCTGTAATAAAATAACCACCATTTAAAAGTCAAAAGAGCAAATGAGAAGAAAAATAAAATAAAAATCAAGACAGAAAGTAATATAGGGCCAACAAAAGGTCTCAGCAGGTGCAGGTGCTTACCACATAATCCTGAAGACCCGAGTTCCATCCTTGGAAACCACAAAAAGGTTTGGGACAGGAGAGGCCTACGGAGTTGTCCTATGACCTTCACATGAGTGTCACCAAAACATACCATAATAATAAATTAAAGTTTTCAAAAAGAAAGTAATGTATAAAAACACAAAGAAAAAAGAGAAAACATCAGAGTCTTTACTTAAAGTCAGTACATAAGTAAGTATATTGAATATTTGCCTCAACAAAGGAATCAATTAATTGTTAGCAATACTTGATCAGAGATGGACTTACAAAGGATGTAGATAGCAACCATTTAAAACATACACAACAAAGCTGACATTTAAAAAAATACTATGAAAACAAAAGTTATATTGATCCCAGTACACATTAAAGTAACAGAAGTAATGATGGCCATTAGAACTTCAAAAAGGAAGAAAACAGAACAATATTAAACTTGATACAAACTGATAACTTAATTCCAAAAATTTATAGTGTAGAAAGTCAAATGTTAAAAGAATAAGGCAAAACAGACAAATTCATAACTATGTTGTGAACACTGACTCCCCTTTTCAATACCTGACAGGAACTGGCGAGGTTCTCAACTGAGTCTTCAAAGGACTAAAATAATTTGAGGTCATTCCTAAAGTCAGCAAGCTTGCTCAAAAATTGCATATACCCCTAAAAATTATAGCTATTTTATTACTCAAGATGAAGCATGTTGGGACAGTTTTACCTACTTATCAAAAACAAACAGAATAGACTGTATGCATGAAATGACAATTGGACATTGGACAAAAAGCAGGACAGGGCAGTGACGCACAAGAGAAAGGATTCATTGCGCCAGCTCTGCACAGGGCAGTTTCCAGACAGTGGTGAGGGCAGAAAGGGAAGCAAGAATCTCGAGAAACCTAAAGGTCTTGCTGAGTTGAGGAGATGTGAAGAGATATCAGTTGTGTAGGTATGTACACAGCAGGATACAGGAGCAGAAGGGAACAGAAGGAGCTTCACATTTTTGGAATCCTCCAGGATTCCTTTGCCTCTGCAGTTGTGGAAACTACATCAGAGAAAATCCCCCAGACAGGAGTTGTCGGAACAATTTCTTAAGCACACAGTACCGAAAATAGTTTATATTCCCACCAGCTAGTGAGGTCTCACAGTAAGTAAGGTATTGAAAAATGTTTTCAGAAATTTTTCAACTCAGTAGCAGATTAGCCGCAGATTAAAAACTTAACAGAATTAAAAGCAAACCTTGAAACCTTCTAACAGACACATGCAGCTTGACCATCTATCAGAAAATAAATTCAATACGATTGAAAGAAAAATAAAATCCGACCCCAGGGATGTGCAATTCACAATATATAATGACTACTCAAAAACAAGCAAAAAACAGAAAACTCGGTACCAATCAGTAGAAATTGACATAAAAACAGAAAATGGAGTCCATCAAGAAGGATATTTAACATGCTTCATATTTTAAGAAGGGAAAAGAAACCTAAGCATGAAAAAAAAAAGAGGAAGAATTCTAAACCAGGAGGAGGGAGGTCACAAGGCACCACCCCTCCCTGAGGGTTTATACCCAATGGTTTCTGGAGAGAGGGGACATTTTCTTCAGTGATGCAGCCACCACTCCTGGAAACGATCCCTCATCCATGCTCCTGGAGACAATCTAAATGAAACCCATAAGAACATTTTAAACAGGAAGAAGTGAAATGGATGTAGAGGGAGAGGAAGTAGAGAGAGGAAGGAGATCAGTGGGAGTGGGAGGGAACTGGGGAATAGAGGAGTAAATATAATCAAAACAAATTATAAATATATATGAAAATATCATAAGGAAACACGTATACAGTGAATATATTCTAAGGAAGAAAATGTTCTTTCTGTATGATACATAGTCATGCTTCTTTGTGTTCATAAAAATCAGGTTAAATTTTATGTATATACAAAAAAACTGCACATGGATGTTCATGGTAACTTTATTCATAACTATCAAAGCTGCCTAAATCCTATTTCCAGTCTGTTATAAATTGTGCCCAGCTTTCTTGAGAAAACCTCAGTTTCTCAGCCAACAGAGACCTACGAGACCATCATGGATCTTCAGCAGTTTCAAACTTGAGATACAAGGGACATTAAATCTGTGTCTCCTGATGAACACTCCTTTTTAGGTTAATTGCCCTTTGAGCTCTAGACAGGTGTTCTCAATTCAGCAGAAACTAAGGTGCTGGGTTTTTTTTTTTTTTCCAATAGTCACATGTAAGCACTAATGAAAGGTCTGCCCCCCTTCTCGTAGGCTTTCCTTGAAGATCATGGGGAGAAACAGCGCAGCAGGGAGAAAGTCTGTCCACCATGATTTGGAAAGAAAAAGGGGTTACATTACCTCATAAATCTGCCGCCCACCTCACAAATACTCATAAAAGTGTCCTTAACATCTACAACACAGAACCCACCTGCCCTCTTTGGGACAGACCACTTCAATCTTTTTGGAGTATACACTATATTAAGTAAGTAAACTTCTGTTTAAACTTGTATGGGGAAGGGCAAGTCAAGCGTGTATTGATGGAAAACTATAATATTCAAATTATAAAAGAAAATATCAGTGATTTAAAGACACAGCTAAACTATGTAAAATAAAGAACAAAGAGAAAAATATCTAAAAAACAAGCAAGCAAGCAAGCAACCTGTCCAAAGCATCTGTGGTCCATGAAATCCTATGGACAGCTCTAACAAACACACAGTTAGAGAATAAAAGTCAACGAGCAGAAATAAATGTTCAAACAACAATGGCCCTCACAGCTTTGAAATTCGATGAGAAAACATAAATTCACATATTTCCATTTAGAGAATATTCATCAGATAAAACATAAACAATGCCAAGATATATGATAACCAAATGGCCAAACACAATGATAAAACAGAAAAGAAAAAGGAACCTTATGTATAGGAGACAGAGATCAACTGGGAAAAAAAAAAAAAACAACAAAGCTGGCATTGTCAGATTATTTAAATATATAAATTTGAATTAATAGGACACAACATTGAAATTGACATTGGTCTTAAATATGATTGTAATTAACATAAGACTTTCGTGTGTGTAAGCCACCCCCTTCTTTTGCTATTTTTAAGAAAATAAGTGTGAATAATTCTTTTGCACATAGCTCTCTTATCCTATCTTCCCAATTAGATTATAAATCACTGAATTAGTAGAATATCAAGTTTTCCTCAATTGATCATTTTAACCCAACAATGCCCATCAATTCATATCTGTTGATATTTTTTCTTCTCAAAGTATTTGCAGTTACACACAAACACAAAATAACTGAATGATCAAAGAATGGATTTCCTTCTGTTATGGTCCCTATTTCTAAACGCCTCATGTGAATTATTCTGTATTATATGTTTAAGAGATAGGTGAAGCTTGCTGGGAAAAAAATCCATGAACAGTACCCCAGGCCTTGATATATCTGTGTGTCCTCTAGAAAGAGTGTACTAAGGACGTCCATAGGTCCTACCAGCCAATGCCCTACTAATGGTATTGGCTTAGGCTAATAGCATTGGCTATTAGTCTGGCAAACTGTCCCCTTTTAAATAGTCTCTGCCAGTCATCCTCCCCACCAATGACAATTAAGGTGAGTGATGGACTTCACTTTAGCAGCCAGCCATTCTAGCATGCTACGGTTTCAGCACACACGGC
Source organism: Peromyscus leucopus (assembly GCF_004664715.2). NCBI lineage: Eukaryota > Metazoa > Chordata > Mammalia > Rodentia > Cricetidae > Peromyscus > Peromyscus leucopus. Next base: position 90,270,168 of record NC_051076.1, on the reverse strand, counting down.
CTAATGCTTAGGCAGTGAGCTATCAAAAGTTCTTAGCCATTATGCATCTCTTTTGTCTGGCTAGCATGCTGATAGAGCCACAGTGGCAAGTTTATTCCCCCTGAGGCCAGATTATTCAAGATGCAATGGTGGGGGGGCTAACTGTTTAAAAGAGATGAAGAAAAGACAGAGTGCCCATGAGACTCCTTCCATTCTCAAGTCTGACTATGATTATTGATCTCAAGTGAAAACACAAAGAGAACTAGAAAGAACAAGGGGAAAAGCAGCCTCAGAAAGAGCATGGCAAATTGGAAAAGAAATCTGAAAACAGATTCCCTAAAGACAATTAGCTTAATTATTTCCATAGGCATTCACTGTATTCTGAGCCTATTGATTGACTTGACTGATAATTAGACCAAATGACCTTGACCATCTCTACACAATCAGTTGCATTCTACAAGGCACTTACTTCCCCTTGTATTTTGATATGAATTCAGCTTTTATCTCACAGACTAGAAGAGATTCTTTTGATATTTAAAATAAGAAAGGCAAATGCCTTACTTAACATCTGTGAGAGAAGGAATAAATGAAGAAAATCAAATATAAATTATTTAATAGTTTTCTTCTGCTCTGAACTTCTGTAGTCCTATATACTGTCTCTATAAATTTATTTATAGATCTACACAGACTTCAAGTTCAGCTTTGAAGAACATACTTGAAAAAGACAAAGCTTGTGCTTTTCTGGGGGCGGGGGCGGGGGGGGAAGCAATATTTAATTGCCGAGGTTGCAAGAAAACTACTTATTAACTGATACTAAATAAATTTCATACATGGAGCACATTTCAGAGAATTAGACCTGGACTTTCAAAACGGGCTGAAATGAAGAGTATCTGAGGAACGGTAGATCTGAATGGGTTTTCCTGTGATGAAGAAGGGGTTGGACCAGGTGACTCCAAAGGCTCCTTCCGGATATGACAACACATCATGTGCCTGGGTTTCCAGTGAAGACATGGAGTCACACACAACACCGGATGTGACTCAAATGGTAAGGAGATGTGGCCTTGGGGCAAGAAAGGGCCCTTGGTCTGTTCCCATTGTGCTGCGCAACATCGCCGCAGAATCTGCTTTTGCAGCTGGGTGAATCCCTGTAGCTCAATGCAAAAGCTATTACACAAAGACCTTTTGAAAATTATTTATCCCCTTCCTTTCTGCCCAAGTACTGACCTCCATCCCTTGAATGGGGGACCTCCAAAGACAGTTTCAAAAACTGATCCCATAGAAGTAAAGAGTAGAACCCATGAAGGCTGTGCTAGATAAAGGAAAGGCATGGGAATGGTTAGGACTAACCCCTAACATTCTACAACACAGTAAGCTAACCGTGGTTGACAACAATTAATAGCATATTTCGAAACAGCTAGTGGAGAGGACTTTCCAATCCTTTGTGTTCTTTGTAGACAAATAAATGATACATGTTTGAGGCAGTGGGTGGTACAGCTCCTCTGACCTGATCGCTACACAGGAGATAGGAATCCATTGAGATGTGCGATTGTGGGAATGAAATGAAAATGTTCCCCATAGGCTCCTGTACGTGTGCACTTCAGCCCCAATAGGGACTGTTTGGGCAGGTTTCAGATGTGTGGCCTTTGGGGAAGAGGTGTCACTGGAGGCAGGCCGTGGAATCTGAAGACTTGGAGCACTTGTAGCCGCTCTCTCTGCTTTGTGCTTGTGGCTCCTGGTGTGAGCACTCAGCAACCTGCTGCAGCTTCCCTGCCCGCCTCCTGCCCCCACCCTGCCACTATGGACGCCAACCCTCGGGAGCCCTAGGCCAAAATAAACTCTTCCTTCTATAATTTGCCTTGGCCATGACATTTTTAATCACAGCAACAGAAAAGCAGCTAATACGAAATACTACTCTGCACCTCATAAATAAGTATGAACAGATACAATTATAAATATATATAAGCAGTCCCATGTGGCATCCTCAGCTCATATCCTCCCAAGTCTCACCCCAAGTTGTGGGGGGAGGGGGCTGCGAGGGTGGGTGGATCATCCACACAGAACCTGAACGGGTCACGCTGATGCTTGTAGTAACAGCTATAAGCTACAAAGGTCATCGTTTCCTTCGGCTGACTTCCAGGGTCCCTTTGGAGCATGGAGAGATGAAGAGTGAAGACAGTAGGGTCACGGTTGTCTGTAAAGCACCAGGAGAAAACAGTCCCAGGACGAGCATGGGAAGGGCAGCCACTGAGGCTGCCACATAGGGTTATGCATATGTGTACACGGGGCCCTTTTTCATGGGGCAACCAAGAGTCTTACTACAAATTTATTGTCTCCAAAAATAAGCGATTTGTCTATTATGGCAACT